>NC_091193.1:20704646-20747146 GCF_040958095.1 Procambarus clarkii
TCTTATCCTAATATTGTGATATATAAATTGTGCGGTGACCTTGCGTTGGTTCCGAGGATCAACGTCCCCGCGGCCCGGTCTCTGACCAGGCCTCCTGGGTGGTGATCTGGTCAAGCAGGCTGTTACTCTCCCTTGCTGTTCTAATGGTAAACATCACTTAGTTTCTCGTGTATATCGCCTTTGAAACTGCGAGCCTAATATGTAAGTTTGGCTGAGACTGCTACACCTCTGTTTAATCCGGCCAGTATTGTGTCATATATAAGTTGTTAGGGATAAAGATTGTGATCCTGATAATCCTGATAATCACAATCGGGTGAGTGAGGTCGAGCTATTTATGCACCACCTCCTGCATGTGTTGTGGTTGTTGGTGGTTGTTGTGGTGTGGTAGTGGTAGGGGGGGGCACTGGTGGTAGTGGTATGGTAGTTATGGTGGTAAAGGTGGTGATCTGTGTGCGCGCGCGCGTGCGGAAATATTGAGTGACCCCTTAGCTAGTGAGTGAGGCTGTGAGGAGTGCCAGACCCTCCGGGTGGTGGCACTCATTGGGGCTATCTTGGCACGAGTGTCAAGTCTGTACTCACCTAAACAGGCTTACATAACTGTACTTACTGGGGGGTCAAGAGGTAGTTCCCGAGTACCTCCTCATCAGCTGTCGGTTCCCTACTGTGTCCTCTCGTAACTACTGCACTTATTGGACTACCTAAGGGTTGGGGGGGGGGCTACCAGCTACCTGGGGGTGGGGGGGAGGCTACCAGCTACCAGAGAGAGGGGGGGGGGGACTATGTGCAGAAATAAACCATGATGTCTTGCAGTGTTTGGTGGTGGGGGGAGAGGTCGACCCATTGATTAGTTGGGCCATGGAGGGTGGTTGTCTGTTAATTAGCGAGGGTGCTGGAAGGGGGCGACCCTTGTACCTGCTATATCATTCACCTGGTGTCAGGTGTGTTGGAACCCGTCTCCCTCCACACCTGTCACGTGTTGGAGGTCAGGAGCCTCACCTGTCAGGTAAGCAGTCAGTCACCAGGTCTCGATTCGAAAGTCGGGGAGTGGTGTGTACTGGCGCCAGGTGAAGGTGCAACCCGTTCTCGCACTTTCGTACAGTCAATATTGACTTATTAAATAAGTGCATATGTGACATACTAATTTATTGTGAATATTTTAGTTTACCTTGAAAAGCTTCATAGAAAACACCGACCTTACCTAACCTTCTTAGTATGTTAAGATAAGCATTTTATTGCTTCGTAATTACAATTATTACTTAACCTATACCTATAATAGGTAGGTATACCTATACTTAACCTATACCTATAATAGGTTAAGTAATAATTGTAATTAAGAAGCAATAAGATGCTTATCTTAACATACTAAGAAGGTTAGGTAAGGTCGGTGTTTTCTATGAAGCTTTTCAAGGTAAACTAAAATATTCACAATAAATTAGTATGTCACATATGCACTTATTTAATAAGTCAATATTGACTGTACGAAAGTGCGAGAACGGGTTGGAAGGTGACCAGGGGGATGATAGCCCCTAACAATGAGGTCAATAAGGGGTAACAGGTAAAGTAGAGCCATGGATAGTCAACTTGATATAAAGCAAAGAGGATAACAGTCAAGCATGTAAAGTCAAGTGAGATCCCGGTGAAAAGCTGAGTGGTGCCAAGGCACAGTTCTGGCACCACTGCGCCCTCTCCCCATATCAGATATGAAGAAAAACAAGTCATAACTTTGTGTTATCCTTTGCAGACGATACAAAAATCCGCATGGACATTACTTCTGTAGAAGGCACTGAAAACTACAACATGATATCAATAAAGTCTTCGACTGAGTACCGGAATATAACAGGATATTTAACATTGATAAATTTCAGGTACTTATGTGAAAAAAATGAACTTAAACTAAATACAAGTGTAAATCAATCAGACATACACATAGAAGGAAAATAACATGTAAATGATCTGGGAATAATGATGTCTGACGACCTAACGTGTAGGGAGAATAACCGAGCATGTAGCACCAGCCAGGGAAAATGATCGCATGGATTAATTATGAGAGCTTTCAAATCCTGGGATTTACCAATACTCATACGATTTAATTCGCTTGTTTTCCTTAGGAGGGCTAGTTTATTCTGCACCGTCACTCATCCTGTGAGTGAACACGCCGTCACTCATCCTGCGAGTGAACACACCGTCACTCATCCTGTGAGTGAACACGCCGTCACTCATCCTGTGAGTGAACACGCCGTCACTCATCCTGCGAGTGAACACACCGCTCACTCATCCTGTGAGTGAACACACCGTTCACTCATCCTGTGAGTGAACACACCGCCACTCATCCTGCGAGTGAACACACCGTCACTCATCCTGCGAGTGAACACGCCGTCACTCATCCTGCGAGTGAACACACCGTCACTCATCCTGCGAGTGAACACGCCGTCACTCATCCTGCGAGTGAACACGCCGTCACTCATCCTGTGAGTGAACACGCCGTCACTCATCCTGCGAGTGAACACACCGTCACTCATCCTGTGAGTGAACACGCCGTCACTCATCCTGCGAGTGAACACACCGTCACTCATCCTGTGAGTGAACACGCCGTCACTCATCCTGCGAGTGAACACACCGTCACTCATCCTGTGAGTGAACACACCGTCACTCATCCTGTGAGTGAACACACCGTCACTCATCCTGTGAGTGAACACGCCGTCACTCATCCTGCGAGTGAACACACCGTCACTCATCCTGCGAGTGAACACACCGTCACTCATCCTGTGAGTGACCACACCGCCACTCATCCTGTGAGTGAACACACCGCCACTCATCCTGTGAGTGAACACACCGTTCAATCATCCTGTGAGTGAACACACCGTCACTCATCCTGTGAGTGAACACACCGTCACTCATCCTGTGAGTGACCACACCGTCACTCATCCTGCGAGTGAACACACCGCCACTCATCATGCGAGTGAACACACCGTCACTCATCCTGCGAGTGAACACACCGTCACTCATCCTGCGAGTGAACACACCGTCACTCATCCTGTGAGTGACCACACCGTCACTCATCCTGCGAGTGAACACACCGCCACTCATCCTGCGAGTGAACACACCGTCACTCATCCTGCGAGTGAACACACCGTCACTCATCCTGCGAGTGAACATACCGCCACTCATCCTGTGAGTGAACACACCGCTCACTCATCCTGTGAGTGAACACACCGCTCACTCATCCTGTGAGTGAACACACCGTTCACTCATCCTGTGAGTGAACACACCGTCACTCATCCTGTGTGTGAACACACCGTCACTCATCCTGTGAGTGAACACACCGCCACTCATCCTGTGAGTGAACACACCGCCACTCATCCTGTCAGTGAACACACCGCCACTCATCCTGTGAGTGAACACACCGCCACTCATCCTGTCAGTGAACACACCGCCACTCATCCTGTCAGTGAACACACCGCCACTCATCCTGTGAGTGAACACACCGCCACTCATCCTGTGAGTGAACACACCGTCACTCATCCTGTGAGTGAACACTCCGCCACTCATCCTGTGAGTGAACACACCGCCACTCATCCTGTGAGTGAACACGCCGCCACTCATCCTGTGAGTGAACACGCCGCCACTCATCCTGTGAGTGAACACACCGCCACTCATCCTGTGAGTGAACACACCGCCACTCATCCTGTGAGTGAACACACCGCCACTCATCCTGTGAGTGAACACACCGCCACTCATCCTGTGAGTGAACACACCGTCACTCATCCTGTGAGTGAACACACCGTCACTCATCCTGTGAGTGAACACACCGCCACTCATCCTGTGAGTGAACACACCGCCACTCATCCTGAGAGTGAACACACCGTCACTCATCCTGTGAGTGAACACACCGCCACAGCAACATGTACAAGCTTCGCGACAGGAAGAAAAGCCGCTGGGTTATTCATCCTGTCACTTGTAGCTAGACGCAGCTGGGACTTGCTTAACTGTCTCAAGTGTCAGGTGACTGTCAAACAAAGTGTTAACATCTTAAAACCCTCGAGTTTCCGTCATCTTGCGAGTGCAAAGTGTAGGAACACTTTAAGGACAACATCTACATTTGACACTAGTGCTTAGCTAACTCAGTGAAGGGTATATTATTGGACGCATATTTCTAATGTCTCTAAGATGGACACAGTGTCTCAGGTCGAGGCCCAGACGATGTCCTTCTCTCATGTTGCAGATTCTGCAACTTCGTTCCTTGGCTGTTGTTGTCATCTTCATCCCACATCTCCACGAGTGCCTCTATCTAAGATGAACTCTTGCGATTCTGGACTTCCTTCTTCATCCACCTCCTGATCCATAGTGGATGAGGCTGTGACAACAGTGTACCGGTGGACACAGTCACTGTCTTGCTCTTCTTTCCTCCATTCTTCGGCTACCTTGTCACGGTGATTAATTGAAATTGAAATAAGTTTATTGAGGTAAAATACACACAAAGGGATGAGGTAGCTCAAGCTATTCTCACCCCGTTCAGTACATCGTGTTAATACATACATAGACACACATCACAAGCAATAAACGTATTACCGAACATTCTGAGAGATAAACATATACATTTCCTTGATGTTTAATGATGCCCCTGAGTTGTGAAAGGTTCTTGGGGGGGATGAAATATTCAGTACGGTTCCCTCCAGCTTCGTCAGCAGTCAGCACATCTGCTGGTTCGTGTCCACAGATGCCAACATGAGAGGAAATTCACAGGAACTTGACCATACTTCCCTGGTTCGAGATCACATTCAGAGTGGTCAACCCATTCAAGAACTTTATCATTAATTTGCAAGTCCTTTGTCGTCCCTCTTGTGATGGGAGTAGGCTTATGTCTGTGTGTGGAGAGTGTGAAGCCAAGTCCAGCACATTTTCTTCCAAGACGATCTATGTAGTGCTCGTATCAGGACATTATCCTACTTGTTGTACTCCATCCGGAAACTCTATATTAGCTATATACTCCATGACCCTTCTCTCTCTCTTCAGTTTCCAGATTTCACTTTGAATGTTGCTTCTCTCTCTCTGCTTGTTCAATTTCTCTTAGAATCTCGTACGTCGTTATCATGTCTGCCCGGTTCCTTCTTTCCTCGCGTGTAGTTCCCTCAGTCTTCACAGCTTGGTCCCCGGTCCTTGAGCTTATAAATTCGTTTTATGTTTGTTTAAAGTAGGGGGGTTCCATGCCGGAGCAGCATACTCAAAATCGGGTCTCACATTGGATATGTACAGCGCTGGGAAGGGTCCTTCGTCTAAGTACTCACCTAGTTGTGTTTGCGGGGGTTGAGCTCTGGCTCTTTGGTCCCGCCTCTCAACCGTCAATCAACAGGTGTATAGATTCCTGAGCCTATTGGGCTCTATCATATCTACACTTATGTACACACTACAGTTAAGTGTATGTACGTGTGTGTACACGAGTGCGCGAGCGTCAGTGAATTATAATGTGACTGCCTGGTAGGAGGACGACTCTCTTAAGTCGTCGTCCCAAGGGAACTGTGATGAGTGCAAAATGAAGAGGAAAACGTTAGTAGAAAATGAGGCGATGGGACTACTACCGGACCATTGTGTCACACGGCGTAGTTAGAGGAGAAACATTAAGAAGGATTAACACGAGGTGAAGAATGAAATAAGAAACAGAAGGAACGAGGTTGACAGATAAGATGCGAAGGAAATAGATGAATGATCTCGGACGTAGGTTCGAATCCTCGTCACGGTCCTTGTGGATTTGTTTGTTGACGGGCTGCCTTTGTCTCCCCCCCCCCACCCCCGTGTATACATATAGCTCGGGCGGCCTCCCTAGCTAGGCTCTGTGAGGCAGTGCGGGAAATCTTCGCTAATTGCGCAAATCCCGCAAAACTGGCCGCTAATTATGGGAAACCCTTCACCTTGACACACTTTCTGAACGTGTCAGTCTTGGCGGGGCGTTAGTACTGCGTGTGGCCGCTAGGTGCGTGTGTTGGGGGTGTTGGGAGGGGGAGGGGGGTGGGGGGTTATCTTGAGATGATTTCGGGGCTTTAGTGTCCCCGCGGCCCGGTGGAGGGTGTCCTCGACCTGGCCTCCACCCCCAGGAAGCAGCCGATGACAGCTGACTAACACCCAGGTACCTATTTTACTGCTAGGTAACAGGGGCATAGGGTGAAAGAAACTCTGCCCATTGTTTCTCGCCGGCGCCTGGGATCGAACCCAGGACCACAGGATCACAAGTCCAGCGTGCTGTCCGCTTGGCCGACCGGCTCGACCGGCTCGACTGGCTCCGACCGGGGGGCTTGTATTGCCGGAACAAACGTGGACATCTTCAAGAGGAAACTAGATAGTTTTCTCCAAGAATTTTGGATTGTTTCTAGTTTATTGTGCACCCTAGGCCATCTAGAAGCACCTAGATGGAAGGTGCCTCTAGGAGGCCTGGTCGACGACCGGGCCGCGGGGAAGCTAAGCCCCGGAAGCACCTCGAGGTAACCTCAAGGTAACCCCATACTCATCCTCTGAGTGGTAGCGCAAGAAAGGATTACAGGGGGCACAAAAAGGTCTTTATCAACGGAGATTATTAATTAACAATTTCATCTATCCTTCACACCTTATAATTACAATGTCAGCTAGTTACAGAGAATGTTCTGTTTCAGGAGCTACATATTTACAGTTAATCATTATACATTAATGGTTGGTCTTGTCGCTAATACATAATTGTTTGAGCAATGGAGATATTACAGTTATGGGGAGCTGTTTGTTATTATTAGTCTTCACAATACTTCCTTCTTATTCTCATATGTCGTTTATCTACTGGAAGCGAGATATGGATACAGTGCAAGGATTTCAGGAAGAAGTGCCGGACCAACCAGGCTGTGGTGGATATGTGGGCCTGCGGGCCGCTCTGTGATCCTCAATAGAGCCATGTTGTTAGTCCATGGTCAAGGCACCTTGAAAGAAATGTCCTCGTCTTGCCTATATATTGAGATCGTTGGGGCTGACAGTCCCCAAAGTGAACATTTATAGAAAAAGATTCGTCTCGAGTCGCTCTGGCGTCCGGAGAGTTCATTAGCAAGCAGATTGGCGGTCTTCACACACAGAGATCACACTAACGTGATGCATCAAATGAACAAAAATCAGTGTCTGGGATGCTCCCGGACGCAGGTTCGAATCCTCGTCACGGCCCTTGTGGATTTGTTCATTTGGCGGTCTTCTTTTTGTGAAGATAGATGAAAAATGCGCCATTGGTTTTGTTAAGGAAGCCATTAATCTCCGCCAGTCCTTGAGGGCTAGATTTAGGAGCAATCTTAACCATCCACCTGTTGAACTGGTCGACTTCTCTCCTGATTAAGTCAGCGAGAGTTTTTTGTGTACTAGGGTTAACCCTGTCGGGTGGGGAGGGGGAGGAATGGTAGGCCTCGGAGGGATATAATGGATGGGTAAGGTGGGAGGGGGAATGTGGAAGGGGAGTCATTGGGAATTCAGGAGCGAGGGATGGCAGGGATGTACAGAGTAAGGGGAGAGAGAATGGAAGGCGTACATGTACATGGGTAGGAGGGAGGGTTGTACAGAGTACATGGGATGGATGGGAGAGATGTACAGAGGACGCGGGATGGAAGAAATTAGTCTGTTTAAATGATCCATCAAGTTCTCTGTGAGTACACACACACACACACAGCCGTCTCGGAGCTACGGACCCGTGCGAGGTGCCTCTAGTGATGGCGGGGCGGGCGTGGGTGGGCGGAGTGGGTGCCGCCCACTAGGTGGCCCAGTGCGGGGGAAGACTGTGTCACCGTACACGGTACCGGAAGCCCGAGTTACCCGGCCAGTACCGCTAGGTACTGTGTGGGGGGCCCACTTACACCCGGAAAGGGAGGGGTGGCTTCGAGGTCGTCTCCACCTCCTCCTTTCAACTAAAAACTTCCCTTTCCCCTCCGATTCCCCCCAATCCCTAGAACCCCGCGCCCCGGCCAATCCCTCTACCCCCAGAATCCCCCACCCCCCACCGACTCTTCCCGTCTTAAGCATATTGAATTTGTTGAAGGGATTCTTAGGCCAAACTTTAGTCCAGCATGTGGAGGCTGCGAAAAAGCCTTCAGAGCCTATATAAGCCCCTTTTGGATCCCCCTTTCTATTGAGCTAATCCCTCTTTACCTCAGACCGATCAGCCTCCCCCCCTGCCCCCCCCCCCTCCCAGGCATGTGTCCTCTGGCTGGAGCAGGGGAAGTGGGTCAAGTGTCTGGGGTGAGGTCGTCGAGGAACCAAGAACGCTTGCAGTAGTAACATGAGCGACCGGCTTTGATGTTGAGAGGCGAGGGACAGTTGTTTCCACGGGGGCGGGGGTGGTGGCAGGAGCCTTTGATCTGTCGGGCAGCGGGAGGACGGGGTTAGGAGAGGAGAGGCACTTGATGTCTTGGGCAGGAGGGGAAGATGGTCTTGCAAGGGGCGCTGTTGCAACTCCTTTGACTTGAGGTGTGTGTGTGTGTGTGTGTGTGTGTGTGTGTGTGTGTGTGTGTGTGTGTGTGTGTGTGTGTGTGTGGGTGTGTGTGTGGGTGGGTGTGTGTGTGTGTGTGTGTGTGTGTGTGTGTGTGTGTGTGTGTGTGTGTGGGTGTGTATTCACCTAGTTGTGTTTTTGCGGGGGTTGAGCTTTGCTCTTTCGGCCCGCCTCTCAACTGTCAATCAACTGTTTACTAACTACACTAACTATTTTTTTTTCACACCACACGCACACACACACACCCCAGGAAGCAGCCCTAACACCCAGGTACCTATTTACTGCTGGATTACAGGGAGCATAGAGTGAAAGAAACTCTGCCCATCGTTTCTCTCCGGCGCCCAGGATCGAACCCGGCACCTCAGGATCACGTGTCCAGCGTGCTGTCCGCTCGGCCACCGGCTCCCTGTGTGTGTGTGTGTGTGTGTGTGTGTGTGTGTGTGTGTGTGTGTGTGTGTGTGTGTGTGTGTGTGTGTGTGTGTGTACTGACTTAGGTTTGCTGGCAGGTGCGAACTTCAGCTCCTAATTCCCGCCTTTGAGATGGTCGCTGCAGTGAATCGATTCCTGTACGTATCTTCTGGTATTTACCTTGAGAAGAGCGTATATTGATGCCTGAGACAATATGGCCCCAGTCTGGCCGCCCTGGCTCTTGTCTGCCCGCAAGCGGAGACACTTTTTACTGACGCCAATATGTCTCATTTGCACCCCTAATGTGCATTAATGTTCCCGTCACTTCTGTGGCGAGGTCCACTGTCTTGGGCCGCGTTATTAAGGCCGCCTCAACAACTTACTGACCAACCAGCAAGTATACTTTAGTCCCGTCTATAGTCCAGGACTAAACTGGGTGTACGTACACAAAGAAGCTGGGAACAACTGTCTGTGTATATACACACCTGCTGATGGCGTCTTATTAATGAGGTCTCCCTCATCCTCCTCTTATCTTGCTGTCTTCTTTCTTTCAGCGTGGAGTTATTTCTTAGACCATCTCTAAAGTTATTTTCTAATTCTTCTTGTATTCCCTATGTTTACCTTCGTCTTGACTCTTCTCATTACCTCTACCAGTGTGCTCATCTAGTGTAGCCGCCAGGGTTGGGCTTAAGCTTGGGGGCTCCGGCTCCGGAACCTCTTCACTCGTCTGTGTTGTGGAAAGAACCTAGAGCACTGAAGGTGAGGTTTACCTTACCTTGGAGTTGTTCCGGGGCTTAGCGTCCCCGCGGCCCGGTCGTCGGCCAGGCCTCCTCGTTGCTGGACTGATCAACCAGGCTGTTTGATGCGGCTGAGAGCAGCCTGACGTATGAATCACAGCCTGGTTGATCAGGTATCCTTTGGAGGTGCTTATCCAGTTCTCTCTTCAACATTGAGAGGCTCCTGCTAGCCTCTGTAGGAGAGGGTAGTTCTGCACATTAGAGGCTTGCAGGGTTCCTCACTACGTGTACTCACCTACTTATGTCTGCAAGATTGGCTTTAAGCTCTTGGGTCCCGCCACAGTTCAGAACTCATTTCTCAGACCACCTCTCGAATGGTCTTGTAAATGTTGCAGTCTATCGCAGTTATCCTCTGCTTTTGGCCTTCTTGTTAGACAACTGCTAACATTGATGTGAGTTAGCTTTTTTGCATTCCATGAAACTTCAGTGCCCTTATTTCAATATTTATGTACTCGTGCGTCTGTATGTGAAGGAGAAGGAGTAAAGGGTGGGGGGGGGGGGGACTTGGAGAAGGTGGGGAAGGATGGGGGGGTGGGGGGGGGGGGAGGATAAAGGGGCGGGAAGGGCGGTGTGGGTGTAGCAACAGAGGTAGTCATTCACAGCTGGACATTCTACAGTTGGCTCTATTCACTGTCACTAATGAGGGAGCTCCGTGAAGGGTGAGGTCTACCGAAGATGGTGAGGTAGGGGGGGGGGAGGGGGAGTATAAGGCGTCCTGTTGAGGAGGTGGAAGATTTAGGGTGTAGGAGGCTTGGTCGACGACCGGGCCGCGGGGGCGCTAAGCCCCGAAAACACCTCAAGATAACCTCAAGGTAGATGGTTAGGTTATATAGGACGAGGTGTTACAGGGGGGTAACTATCACAATGGGTACTTAATATATATATTGTGAAATAAAGGGAACTGTCACCGCAAAGTTCCAACTCGTCTAGAAATGGTGTTTACCAGACAGGATCCACCGGGCTGTGATGGAATTGTCGGCCTGCTCCAAGGAACAGTGTGGCAGATCAAGGTATTACAATGCATGCCTGGCTTCAGGCCGGTCCTGGGGGAATAAAATAACTCTTGAAACCGACTACAGATAGTTAAAACTGACAAGGTGAAAAGGAGCGTTGCTTGGAAGAATTTTTTGAAGGTATTGCATATGTTTACTTCTCTATATTTGGACAATGAGATGCAAATTATATATTTTCAGCTCATTAAAGTGAGGTATCTAAGGTATACCTGGAGTATGTTGACCAAACTACACACTAGAAAATGAAGGGACGACGACGTTTCGGTCCGTCCTGGACCATTCCTAAGTCGATTGTTGATTGTTGACTCACAATCAACTTGAGAATGGTCCAGGACGGTCCGAAACGTCGTCGTCCCGTCATTTTCTAGTGTGTGGTCTGGTCAACATACTTCAACCACGTTATTGTGACTCCTCACCTGTGTATACCTGGAGTAGATCTTGAGTATACCAGGGGAAGGTGGAGGTCTTAGGAGGTGTTTTACTGAGGCCAGGCTTGTGACACCTTACCTTGAGGTTACCTTGAGGTGCTTCCGGGGCTTAGCGTCCCCGTGGTCCGGTCGTCGACCAGACCTCGCTGCTTCCTTCTCACGCCCTGAAAATAGCCTGGGAAGAATTCTTTGAAAGTCTTAATAAAGCGGAGAATGCGTATTACGCAGACCTCCGTACTGTGATCAGCGCCGACGCACGCTTACAGGTTGCGTAATAACGACGTTACTGTTGAACACCTCTAACAAGACGGTAAACACCTGGTCAATGTCTGCCGAGTATAAATTGCACGGACCTTTATCAAGTGGCAACTGAGAGATTGAGGAATGAAATCCTCATAAGGAGAGAGAGAGAGAGAGAGAGAGAGAGAGAGAGAGAGAGAGAGAGAGAGAGAGAGAGAGAGAGAGAGAGAGAGAGAGAGAGAGAGAGAGAGGGAGGGGGGGGGGGTGAGGTGGGAGGAGAAATAGTAGAACATGAAGGTAGCTCCCTAGATGAAAGGAGAAAGTAAACATAGTAAATGGTAAGTGTAAATACAAGGAGAGGGGGAACCTTTGGCTCAGTGTTCCATGCTCTATGTTGTCCACTTGGAGGCCACCTCCTGCCTCACCTCCTGCCTCACCTCCTGCCTCACCACCTCCTGCCTCACCTCCTGCCTCACCTCCTGCCTCACCTGCCTCACCTCCTGCCTCACCTCCTGCCTCACCTCCTCCTGCCTCACCTCCTGCCTCACCTCCTGCCTCACCTCCTGCCTCACCTCCTCCTGCCTCACCTCCTCCTGCCTCACCACCTCCTGCCTCACCTCCTGCCTCACCTCCTGCCTCACCTCCTGCCTCACCTCCTGCCTCACCTCCTGCCTCACCTCCTGCCTCACCTCCTGCCTCACCTCCTGCCTCACCTCCTGCCTCACCTCCTGCCTCACCTGCCTCACCTCCTGCCTCACCTCCTCCTGCCTCACCTCCTGCCTCACCTCCTGCCTCACCTCCTGCCTCACCTCCTCCTGCCTCACCTCCTGCCTCACCTCCTGCCTCACCTCCTGCCTCACCTCCTGCCTCACCTCCTGCCTCACCTCCTGCCTCACCTCCTGCCTCACCTCCTGCCTCACCTCCTGCCTCACCTCCTGCCTCACCTGCCTCACCTCCTGCCTCACCTGCCTCACCTCCTGCCTCACCTCCTGCCTCACCTCCTCCTGCCTCACCTCCTGCCTCACCTCCTGCCTCACCTCCTGCCTCACCTCCTGCCTCACCTGCCTCACCTCCTGCCTCACCTCCTGCCTCACCTCCTGCCTCACCTCCTCCTGCCTCACCTCCTGCCTCACCTCCTGCCTCACCTCCTGCCTCACCTCCTGCCTCACCTGCCTCACCTCCTGCCTCACCTCCTGCCTCACCTCCTCCTGCCTCACCTCCTGCCTCACCTCCTGCCTCACCTCCTGCCTCACCTCCTGCCTCACCTGCCTCACCTCCTGCCTCACCTCCTGCCTCACCTGCCTCACCTGCCTCACCTGCCTCACCTCCTCCTGCCTCACCTCCTCCTGCCTCACCTCCTGCCTCACCACCTCCCGCCTCACCACCTCCCTGGCCGTATAAAGAAGTGGTCTATGTCTGGGGTGTCTACTTGTCACGGGTCCATGATGGCCCGGAAGGCCGTCACTTGCCTTTCTTTTCATATGTAAGAGTTGTTGTGTGTGTGTGTGTGTACTCACCTAGTTGTGCTTCCGGGGGGGGGAGGGAGGGATTGACCCCCAACACCTTCCCTGTCTCTCTTTGTGCTCACATCTTTTCCTTCCCCTTTGCTGTACCAATCGTCAATACACACTCTCTCTTCATTACTGTAATCGTCTTCACACCATCTACATTCCCCCAAGCACACCCTCCTCCATCACACCCTCAACATATCCACATCAAAACTTCCCTACTATGTCCTCCCACTTACAAATCCCTATCTCCTCCCAGCACACACACACACCTTTCCCCCCATCTCCTCCCTCCCTGCACACACATGCCCTCCCCTCCACTGTAACCAAAACGTTGTGCTCAAAATGCAGATCTGTCATCTGAACACACGTTCTGGAAGTCCCAATCAGATCTCGCTGTTTAAACTAGTTGTCAAGTGTGTAGACTCAGGGCAGAAAAATTTCACGTCCGCAGACTTAGTGAAGGATTTGGGCCGTACTCCGTTTCATGGGGGACTGGGACGTTGTTCACCCTTATGGGATGGCCTGAAACTTCTATCCTCAGACAGACAGACACAGACAGACAGACAGACATTCTCTGTTTCAGATAAAGATGAAGAGATGGTGTGAAGCGTATTGATAGTAAGAGCGAGAGTTTACCCAGTAGTCATAGTCTGTTTTGTTCCTCTCATTGTTCAACATGTTGTTGAACACTTGAAATTTAAACAAAGCAGCCCAGCAATTCCCAGAGCGATTACAGTGCCATGCTGAGGCCGGACTAGTGTGTGTGTGTGTGTGTGTGTGTGTGTGTGTGTGTGTGTGTGTGTGTGTGTGTGTGTGTGTGTGTGTGTGTGTGTGTACTCACCTAGTTGTCTAGTTGTGTTTGCGGGGGTTGAGCTCTGGCTCTTTGGTCCCGCCTCTCAACCGTCAATCAACAGGTGTAAGAGTGTGTGAGTGTGTGTGTGTGTGTGTGCGTGCGTGCGTGCGTGCGTGCGTGCGTGCGTGCGTGCGTGTGTGTGTTAACGATCACAGTGTTGTGATAAGTTAGCACATTTAATGCTTACCACTCGCTAATTTACCACATATAATTCTCACCTTTTTGTTATTCAGGACGTTTATGACGCTCGTGTTAAGCAGTTTACGAATTGGGAAACTTGAGAACCTAAGATTATTATTGTCAACAATCTCCCTGACCTTTGGAACTCTCGAACTGTTTAACGTAAACAAAGCCGCCATTTTTGAGGAAAGATGCACAGGTTTCGTAAGTGGTTGCATAACTGCACGACGGGCCCCTGGCCCCGGGTGGCAGTGTTTTGGAAACAGCGACCAAGAGGCAGGTGCAAAACTTTTTGTATGTAAAACTGAGCACGTTTTCTTGCTTTGTCAGTCCGTTAAAAAATTGAACTGTTTTGCCTAGCTTAGAAGTGTACGAATCCACCTGACCTCTGGAAGCCAAGGTTTTTAAGACGTCAATGTTACCGCGCTTCAATGTATACAAATGCGTTGCGTGCGTGTGCGTGTGTGTGTGGGGGGGGGGGTGTACTCACCTAGTTGTACTTGCGGGGGTTGAGCTCTGGCTCTTTGGTCCCGCCTCTCAACCGTCAATCAACAGGTGTACAGGTTCCTGAGCCTATTGGGCTCTATACAATGTGTGTGTGTGTGTATGTGTGTGTGTGTGTGTGTGTGTGTGTGTGTGTGTGTGTGTGTGTGTGTGTGTGTGTGTGTGTGTGTGTGTGTGTGTGTGTGTGTGTACTCACCTAATTGTGCTTGCGGGGGTTGAGCTTTGGCTCTTTGGTCCCGCCTCTCAACTGTCAATCAACTGGTATGTGTGTGTGTGTGTGTGTGTGTGTGTGTGTGTGTGTGTGTGTGTGTGTGTGTGTGTGTGTGTGTGTGTGTGTGTGTGTGTGAGCACGCAAGCAGTTCTATCATAGTACCCAGCAGTATAGGTGAGGGGGAGTGACAAAAGTTGTGGTGGTGGGGGTGGTATGGTTGGGAGGAGTTGACTTAGTGAAAGGTCGGCGATGTTGAGAGAGAGAATGGGTGATGTCGTGATCATGTCTCCCGTAGCTTTTCTCTCTCTTCCAGTGACGGTAAGTTTAATTCCAGTAGCCTTTCCTCATAACTCTCACCTCTCAGCTCCGAGACTAGTCTGCTGGCTACCTCTGAACTTTCTCTAACTTTGTCTTATGACTTCACTAGATGTGGACGCCACGGTGGAGCCACATACTCCAGGATTGGTCTGACATAAGATTCTGATGTGGTATACAAGGTTTTGAATGATTCCTTACACAAGTTTCTAAAGGCAGTTCTGACGTTAGACCCTTTTAGCATATACCGTTGATGATATCCTATTGATGTGGGCTTCAGGTGATAGGTTAGGTGTGATATCAACTCCCAGAATTCTTTCGCTCTACTTGATTCATGTAGGATTTCATCTCCCAGTTGGTACCTTGTATCTGGCGTCCTGCTTCCTAATGCTACTTTTATTTTACACCTGAGTTAAACTGTAGTAGTTATTTGCTGAACCATTCCTTCAGTTTGTCCAGGTCATCTTGTAGTCTCTTGTTATCTTCCTCTGTCTTAATTCTTCTCATAATTTTAGCGTCGTCAGCAAGTATTGAGAGGAATGAATGACTCTGTTCTCTCTGGAAGATCTTGTGCGTATATTTGACACAGGATACAGCCAAGTACAGAATCCTGTGGGACTCCACTGGTGATATCTCGCCATTTTGAGATCTCCACTCACAGTAACTGTTGTTGTTGTTGTTATAGATTCAGCTGCTCAGAACAAGTTCCAAGTAGCACGGGCTATGGTGAGCCCGTAGTGGACTTACTCCAGTAACTGTGTTCTATGTTGCTTATATACTCTCTTATCTACTGGAGTATCTTACCTGGTACTCCAGCCAGTTTCTCCAACTTGTGCACCAGCCTTTTTAGGGGCAACTCTATCAAAGACTTTCTGACAGTCCAAGAAAATGGAGTCTGCCCGCCCTTTTCTTTTCTAATTTTTGTCACTCTTTATTTATTTATTTATTTATTTATATATATACAAGAAGGTACATTGGGTTTGTGAGAATACATTGGATAGTACAGTATTTACATTCTTGTAAAGCCACTAGTACGCGCAGCGTTTCGGGCAGGTCCTTAATCTAGCAGATAATTTTAAGTAGGTAATTTCTATCAGAATTGATAAATGATAAAGATACATTACAAGAGAAAAATGAGATGAGAGAGATAAGTAAGTATATTAAAGCACATTGTTATATTAAAGCTCTGATTGATTACATTGACAGCTTGATTAGTAATTTAAACAAGAGTAATAGACACCATACAGCAGATTGACAGCACATATAAGACAGCAATGATCACAATGGTAAAGATGTTCAGATTGGGTACATAAAGATTGGGAGACTGGGTAGCAAAAGATACAGATAAACAAGATTTATAAACACCATACAACAGATTGGCAGCACATATAAGAAAACAGCAATGATCTCAATGGTAAAGATCTTCAAATTGGGAACATAAAGGTTGGGAGATTGGGTAGCAATAGATACAGTGCAATTTTAAGGCAAAAAGTGAAAAACTATGAAGATGAAATTAGGTACTTTTTAGTATTGAGTTTGAATGATGTAAAAGTTGGACAGCTTTTCAATTCAGTAGGGAGTGAGTTCCATAAACTGGGTCCCTTTATTTGCATAGAGTGTTTACACAGATTAAGTTTAACTCTGGGGATATCAAAGAGATATTTATTTCTGGTGTGGTGATAATGGGTCCTATTACATCTGTCCAGGAAGAGTTTCAGACAAGGATTTGCATTTAAGAACAGGGTTTTGTAAATGTAGTTGACACAAGAGAATTTGTGGAGTGAGATTATGTTTAGCATGTTTAGGGAGTTAAACAAGGGGGCTGTGTGTTGTCTGAAAGCAGAATTTGATATTATTCTGATAGCAGATTTTTGCTGGGTGATGATGGACTTGAGGTGGTTTGCAGTGGTTGAACCCCATGCACAGATACCATAGTTGAGATAGGGATAGATTAGTGCATAATATAGAGAGATATTCTTGTTCATAGAATTCTATTAAACCTGTAAGGCATTATTTACCCTCCTGAACACGTGTTGGTAGTGTGTTGTTGAGAGAGTCCATCTGGAGAGAGTCCCTTCTCTCCAGATGTTGTAATAGCTTTTTTCTCACAATCTTCTCCACCTTGTATGATATATAAGTCAGGGACATCAGCCTGTAGTTCAGTGCCTCTTGCCTGTCGCCCTATTTTTGCATATTGACTACGGTAGCTGTCTTCCAACTTTCTGGCAGGTCTATTGTTTCGTGTGACCTGTGATACACCATAGAGAGTGGCGCGCACAGTGCTTCTGCACACTCTTTTAGTATCCATGGGGAGATTCTGTCAGACTAATGCCTCTTAACCTCATCTCTGGTAATTTCGAAATTTTTCAAAATTGCTTGGTTAGCATCACCACATGTGGCCACACCTGCGTTGCCACACCTGCGTCGCCACACCCGCGACGCCACGTAATCCAGTTCCAATTTTAGTGTAGAACATTCATAGTTCGCGGAATAAATATTTAGGACTCATTCAGTGATTTTATCTGTGTTGAAAGTTGCAATGTTTGTTTACGGGTGGTGTGTGTGTGTGGGGGGGGGGGGGTGTACTGGAGTAGATGGGGGGGGGGTGCCTGAGAGTGTCAGTAAATGGACAAGGTAATGCACATATGGGCTTGTAAATAAACAGGGCGGAGAGGAGAGGCGCCGTGACGGTGGGGAGAGAGAGTAGCGGGTCGGGGTCCGAGGCTTCACCTCGACCAGCCTCTGTGTCTCACTCCTCACTGTCATCTTAATCTTATAACCGAAAGTGAACGAAGAATCTACTAAAAAGCGATAAAGAAGGATACAGGGAACGGAGAGGCTACCGGAAACGATAAAGAACAGGAAAAAACACAAACTAAAAATATTATTACTGGTCAGAACTTGCAGTGACACTGAGGAAGGTCTTCAGAGCCCCGCACTGCAAGCGTCGAGGGGCAGACGCTATACCCAGTGTGAAGGTGACATTACAGGCAGGTGAACAGGGGAAGCAGATGAGGCTGGAGAGGTCATGTGACCACTAACATCTCCCACGGATGGCTGCTGGGGTCATACCTGGGGTCATACCTGGGGGTCATACCTGGAGTCATACCTGGGGTCACACCTGGGGGTCATACCTGGAGTCATACCTGGGGTCATACCTGGGGGTCATGTCTGGGGGTCATACCTAGGGTCATATCTGGGGGTCATACCTGTGGGTCATACCTGGGGGTCATACCTGGGGTGTAGGGTGCCTGGGGGTGAGTACAGTGACATACAGTGCGAGACGTGTTATGATACACTGTGTTGAAGGGCAAGGCTCACCCTTAGGGTGAGGAGGAGCTCCCCCAAGTGTGAGGCCGAGATGTGCCATAAGTAGTGAGTGCTAGGCCAAGTGCCAGGGAAGTGTTGTTGACGACTGTGCCAGGCCGGGACTCTCACACACGAGCGCCAATTAGACCAGGACCCCGGTAGTGAGGGTGATGTTGACGACGGAGCGGAAACATCTTAAGACATCTTGAATATGGTGAACCTCACACGACAACGGCTCTCCCACCTGTTAAACCCTTCTACGGAAACTATTCTTTAATGGCTCATAAAGCGAGAGAGAGAGTCGCTAAAGATACAACACAAATGTGACCCTTACTGACACTGACCACAAGACCCAGTTCACAGTTCACCCAGGGAGTTGAGAGCCTCTGGGAAATGTATCATTTTGTATAAGGGTCAATAACATTGCGCAGTGTACTTTGGGGAGTTAAATTTTCAACTTCCTTCCCTCGTGAAGGAAAATGTAATACATATAGAATATGGAATCTTTGAGCTCACTTTCAAACCCTTTCTCTGTCATATTCAACAACACGTTTGGAAAATAGGCAGCTTCCAACACACACACACACATGCACGCACGGGCACACGAGCACACACACACACACACACACACACACACACACACACACACACACACACACACACACACACACACACACACACACACACACACACACTGTGTGTGTGTGGAGTGCATTGCATCACAAGTGAAGCCTGGTGCATCACTTAGGCAGTGATGTTGTGGAGGCAGACTCCGTGCACAGTTTCAAATGTAGTTGAGAGGCGGGACCAAAGAGCCAAAGCTCAACCTCTGCAAGCACAACTAGGTGAGCACGTAGCTATGAAGTCACGTATGAAGTAATGGCGTCGCCAGATGAAAGTACGACAATCAAATAGTAAGGGGTGACGAAACCCGAATGTCGTGGAGACATCCACGTTGACGGGTGAGTGTGTTGGGTGAAGCGGGTGATGAAGCTCAGGAGGGTGAGGGTGGCACCCACCCAGGAGGGACTGCTGGATAGAGGCGAAGGATAGATCAATAGACAATGTGACACCCCATCTACCGGTCATCTCAATAGATGAGAGGGATGCTGTGGCGGACATCCGGCTCATCTCCCCCGGCATATGGTAACCCACAGGTGTGGGTTACCGCCGGTAGCTCAATTGCGGCACTGACAGTCAATCAATCAATCAAATGTGGGGTCATCGCTGTATGATTGTTGGTCGACTTGAGCCCCCCCCCCCCTAGCCTCTTGTGATGCGGGGCCTAATATGGCGGAGGTCAGCATCTTTCTCTCTCTCTATCTCGTGTGTCCTACATCCCAGCCTCCCTCCGCGTCTGGGGTTTCTCTCGGTGTGTGTGTGTGTGTGTGTGTGTGTGTGTGTGTGTGTGTGTGTGTGTGTGTGAGTGTGTGTGTGTGTGTGTGTGTGTGTGTGTGTGTGTGTGTGTGTGTGTGTGTGTGTGTGTGTGTGTGTGTGTGTGTGTGTGTGTGTGTGTGTGTGTGTGTGTGTGTGTGTGTGTGTGTGTGTGTGTGTGTGTGTACTCACCTAATTGTGCTTGCGGGGGTTGAGCTCTGGCTCTTTGGTCCCGCCTCTCAACCGTCATATGTGTGTGTGTGTGAGAGTGTGTGTGTGTGTGTGTGTGTGTGTGTGTGTGTGTGTGTGTGTGTGTGTGTGTGTGTGTGTGTGTTGCTGTGTGTTTGTCTTCTGCTCTACACACACTGTGTGCAGCTGACGGGTTCCCGGCACCTCATGTAACGCATTATCTTGTTGACTCTCTGTTTACTGCTCACTAATACATGTCTCCACTTGTGAGCTGCAATGTTTTAGCATTGAAGGAAATGGGTTTGATTGAGGCTGTTGTCCAGTCAAAAGTGTAATCGTGGTCTTTAGTCGTTCATTTGTTGACGCTTACTCGGTCATTCACTAATTTATTCACTTCATTCTCCATCCACCACACACACGCGACTCCTAATTGACGCCACGAAAAACAATGGTTCATTAAACGCATTTTTGAGCCTTCTGTGGTACAGCCGTCCTTTCTTGCCCTGTCTGTCTGTCTGTCTGTCTGTCTCACCCCTGTCTTCCCCCTTCACTCTTCCTACCTCTTCGTCTCCTCTCACTACTTGATTGATTGATGAAGATTAAGCCGCCCAAGAGGTGGCACGGGCATGAATAACCCGTGATCTCGCTAATTGTGGCGTTGGGGTTCTTAGATGATGGTTGAAGTTCAGGGAGAGGTGCGGAGAGGTGCAAGGTGTGGAGATGGTGGTGGTGAGGTGATGGTGAGAGGGAGATGGTGAGAGGAGAAGGGAACTATCAGAGGAAGCGCCAAGCCATTACGACTATATAGCACTGGGAAGGGGTCAGGATAAGGATTGGGGATGGGACGGGGGGGGAAGGAATGGTGCCCAACCACTTGAACGGTCGGGGATTGAACGCTGACCTGCATGAAGCGAGACCGTCGCTTTACCGTCCAGCCCAAGTAGTGAGGCGAGGAGGAGGAGGAAGACCTGGAACATACCTGCAGAGGGTTCTAGGAGTTGTTCTACTCCCCAAGACCTTAAGACCTTAGACCTACTCCCCTTCTGACTTGTGAGAGTATGGTCCACTAGACTGTTGCTTGGAGCGGCCCGCAGGCCCACATACCCACCACAGAAAATTACTGGCTTGAATAATAGCAAAAGCAAGGCATGGGGGGGTGGGGGTGCTGGGAAGGTTGAGGCCTCAGGAGCCGGCGTCACACCCATCCCGTGCTTCAAGTGCCAGACATCCGGCCGCACGTGAGCCGGATGGAGCTGTAAGGGAACTATGTAAGGAGGATAACTGATCTCAAATTGAGTCCCAAGAGGGAACCCGATAAACCTCTCCAGAGGTTAGCTGATGACCGGCCCTCCGGTACCTATGGCGCGATGCGAACTGCGGCCACCAACAGCCTCGCTGACCATCCTAGCTGGTTATTCGAGTATAAAATCATAGACATGCAACTTCAGAAACAACAACATGTCAACTCAAATTACAGCAGCTGAACAAAAACTGCACCGAACAGCTTTGCAATAGGAGAAACTAGTTCTATAAAAGCCAGTAATTAACGCAACACAATAGCCAGATGCAAATGAGGGGATAGTGGACCTCACGATATGCTTGACCTCCTTCGTCGCCTATCTTAAAGAGGAGCTGTAGGAAGAGGAGACGCGGGAAGGATGGGGCAAGGAATGTAGACAGAAAGGTGATAAGGGAGGGGGGGGGGGATAGGGGGGGTAGTAAGGAAGGGAGGGTGGAACTTGAGGGAGAGAGAGAGAGGGAGAGGGGGAAGAGGCAGGAAGCAGACAGGCAGCAGTGCCAAGGTAACTATTGCTGGTGCGACACATCGTCTCCTCCCACCCATCAGCTTACAACTTGCTCGCCCACCTGCCCACCTGCCCACCTGCTCACCTGCCCACCTGCCCACCTACCCACCTGCCCACCTGCCCACCTGCCCACCTACCCACCTGCCCACCTGCCCACCTGCCCACCCACACATCTGCCCTCACCTGTGATATATGGCAGATTTAAGAAAACAATCTCTAGGAGTTGTCTAAAAGTTCTTCTTCTTCTCTAAACTAGACCTCACCACATTTAAGGAAAGAAGGACTAGGGCAGACACGGTAGCGACATACAAGATACTAAAAGGTGGAGTTGACCAGGTAGAGAGAGAGAGAGAGAGAGAGCGAGCCATGTTTAAGGCCAGGAAGAGCACAGAGAACAGACAGACAGTAACTGGAAACACAGACGAGCCACAGAGACGTCAGAAAAAATATATTTTCATCTTACGATACGTGATTATATGTAATGAATTAGACGATGCTAACTCGACATACAGTTGTAAATGCAAATATGACGAGACAAAAGAGTATATTGTCAGTGCATTAAACAATTGATGTTTGTAAAGCGTGGGTAAAGGGTAGACGCTAAACCCTGCATGCATAGGTATAGTTGAGTACATGTAGGTGAGTACTTATCCAGTGGCATGAGTGGCACGCATGAGTCTCGGTGGTATGGTTCACCCAGCGTTATCAGTGGCACTCATAAGTGACACTTGGATCTTCACCGGCACTTTTGTGTTGGAGATGTTGCTCTCATTCACGCCCTCCCCTGGTCATTATACTGTGGCTGATAGTGGTCAAGTGTAGCTCGTTAGTATGGTGGGTGGTTACGGGGGAGGTGGGTGGTTCGTCTGACTACCTCACAAGTATAAACAAGCCGCAAGGAGAACTGTAACGAGCAGATAACAATATTGGCTGCCACCATGGTAAGCCCTCAGGGGTCGAGTCAACGCTATGGCAGCCCTGCCTAGGCTCTGGGGTTGGGTGGCAGCCCTGCCTAGGCTCTGGGGTCGGGTGGCAGCCCTGCCCAGGCTCTGGGGTCGGTGGCAGCCCTGGGGTCGGGTGGCAGCCCTGCCCAGGCTCTGGGGTCGGTGGCAGCCCTGGGGTCGGGTGGCAGCCCTGCCTAGGCTCTGGGGTCGGTGGCAGCCCTGCCCAGGCTCTGGGGTCGGTGGCAGCCCTGGGGTCGGGTGGCAGCCCTGCCTAGGCTCTGGGGTCGGTGGCAGCCCTGCCCAGGCTCTGGGGTCGGTGGCAGCCCTGGGGTCGGGTGGCAGCCCTGCCTAGGCTCTGGGGTCGGTGGCAGCCCTGGGCTCAGGGATAACCGCTGATAACAACACCGAGAAATATATTGCAACGCCGCGGTTCTGAACTTCTCGTGGCACCTTAGCAGGTTAGCGCGCCGGACCTGGCAGGACTGTGGTCTTCCTTGAGTGTGTGTAGCGGACTCTGGCGAGCCCTGAAGGTGCACCAGGGACTCCTAACCTTCCCGCGGCCCCACTCTCCTTTCCGGGGGCACTGGTGAGGATTACACAGGTCACGAGGGGAGGAATGACGGTCTGTGACGCCCCTGTGTGACGCCCCTGTGTGACGCCCCTGTGTGACGCCCCTGTAAGACCTCACCCAGCCAGTGTGTGCCGCAACACCTGAGAGCTAGGATCCTCGCTCAGCTGTGTGGGTGAGAAGGGAGTCGAACCTGCATGATGGAACACTGAGGGTTAGTCTCGCTGCCCACCCCACCCGGTAGGGATGCTGAGGTCCTACAGCCTCGATCTCTCCTTCATCCGCCGCGTCAAGAAGAAGAACAAGAGGAGAACAATATGGTAAGTGATGCTGCATCTTTGCCCGCCCCAAGTACTTAACCTGTGTCCATTAACGAAACCAGTACATCTTTTCTCCATCTCCGGCTTATAGTCTATATTGAACAGTTTATGATCTTCAAGACCTTCACAATCCAAAGGTTATTATTGTTGTAAACAATCTCTCAGCGCTTCACAACTCACAAACTGTTCAATAAATGGAAGCTAAGCTACTGTGAAAACTTCTACAGATTTCGTTTTTAAAACTACAGACAAAAGAAAGATTTCGTAAGATTTCGAAAGATTTCCTATCCCAGGTAAGAGTGAAATTGGAAGGAAGTAGGAAGAGGAATTCAAGAGAAATGTATTAAAAAAGGAAGCTTGAAGCTGGCTAAGAGAAGCTTGAAGCTGGCTAAGAGAAGCTTGAAGCAGTTGACTTCAACTTTTTTGGGTGCAAAGGTGAGTGTGATTCTGAGGTGTGTAGTGATGAACGAGTTAATATGTAATACATATGGTAGAGAGCGGTACATATAATGGTAATACACATGGTAGACTGTAATGTATATGACAGTCATAAACATGGTAGATGATCATACACCATCTACTATCAGATGTAGATGGTGATACAAGGCTCCATCCCCCGACCGCTGGGGACCTGCGTGGATTACCAGGATCACATAACAGTGTTGTTACACTGGAGTGTGAACTGCGTATTTAATTAAACATTTCATTAATTCACTTCCTCGAGGGCCCGAGGGTAGGTGGATGTGTGTGTGTGGACATTCTCATGTAATAATAATAGAACGACGTGCACTCAGTCATTTACTTAATGGAAACTGTACGTTGTTTGTGTGTGTGTACTCACCTAGTTGTACTCATCTAGTTGTGCTTGCGGGGGTTGAGCTCTGGCTCTTAGGTCCTGCCTCTCAACTGTCAATCAAGTGGTGTACGGATTCCTGAGCCTACTGGGCTCTATAATATCTACACTTGAAACTGTGTATGGAGTCAGCCTCCACCAAATCACTGCCTAATGCATTCCATTTGTTAATCACTCTACTGTGTGTGTGTGTAGATTTGTAAATATTTATCCTGTAAGTGAATCGGGCCCACTGTGATCGTCCCCCCACACGCACCAGTTACCCTGCAAAGTTTGGTGAGGTTAGCCGCAAATGTCTGAACTCCAACCTTGGACATAAATCCTCTCTTAGAGAACTAGACAGATCAGACTGAAGCAGGCACTTCAGCGAGTCTTCACAACACCACACGAGCGGCGCCACACGCAAATGTAAATGGAATAATTTATGATCAATATATAGACTGTCTTAATACTCCAAAATGATTCTGAAGTAGGTGAAGGCGGTCTAGATTGTATAGGAGGATCTTGGAGCTCTGTAATTTCAATCATAATTAATTACTGCATATTAATTACAAATGTTGGCGCAATTTTTAATTAATATATATTATTGTATTGCATCTCTTTGTCCTCTAGATCAAGGGATCCTAACTAGGATCTATACCACTCTTTTGGGATATGAAAAACAAATAATAGAATGACTTAATTTTTTAATAATTAAAAACATTGTTAGAACAGAATCAACAATCACCGTCAATAATTGTACCTGAATACCATGTTTTGATTGTGCTAACAACAACAAAACTCATTAGCTGCCGCTAGCTCATGCATTTGTGATTCCCCGTTTTTAAATATGATAAAATCTCCGCGATAAGTTAAATAATAGTCAAGCTATTGGTATCTTTTAGTGTCATACCGGCATCCAATATCACTGGGATGGGGGGAGCTGGTCGGCCGAGCGGACAGCACGCGGGACTTGTGATCCTGTGGTCCTGGGTTCGATCCCAGGCGCCGGCGAGAAACAATTTGCAGAGTTTCTTTCACCCTATGCCCCTGTTACCTAGCAGTAAAATAGGTACCTGGGTGTTAGTCAGCTGTCACGGGCTGCTTCCTGGGGGGTGGAGGCCTGGTCGAGGACCGGGCCGCGGGGACACTAAAGCCCCGAAATCATCTCAAGATAACCTCAAGATGGGGACATACTGGGTGATCCACTGGGGCTCTTTAATTGTAAGAAGGTTTAGGAGCCCTGATCTAGAATTGCACGACTAGAGTCATATATTGCTTCAGAGACATTTGGTATTAATAACCGTATATTCGTATCCCGGTTATAGCCTGCGGGAACGACCTGGTTGAGTACTTACCTCCCGCCTAATTGTTACGCTCTCGTGTTAAGCGTAATTAAACTCTGTGAATCGTGTGCCATCACAACAGTGATGGCACAATGGTTGTGGTGTTGGCGGTGTGGTGGGCTGCGTGTGGTGTGGTGGGCTGCGTGTGGTGTGGTGGGCTGCGTGTGGTGTGGTGGGCTGCGTGTGGTGGGCTGCGTGTGGTGTGGTGGGCTACGTGTTGTTGCGTCTAATATTATAATACGAGTGGCTTCAGGACTAATAATAGATTTTGTCTGTTAAAGCTAAACTGTTCTTTTGTTCATCACCGGTGTCCACAATGCCTCTGATTACCTATATGTAGGGTTTATGTACCTGTTGTACTGGCCTTAGTGGAAAGCCGTTTCATAAATGTTCTTGAAATCTTTTACCGGCGAGAAGTTATGTGAGTCTAGATACACGGGTCCTCAGGTGAGCTACATGTAAATTACAGGTGAACTTCAGGTAGACTTCAGGTAAAGTACAGTCTCCCGTGCTTACGAAAGGCACTTTACTGATGATTTACTTTACACTTTACACATGATCACCTAATTATTATTATTTACACCTTTATTAACAAAATTATTTGCAATTTTGCCTAATCTGAGCAATTGAATTAGGTACTGACTTAGTTGTGCTTGCGGGGGTTGAGCTCTGGCTCTTGGGTCCCGGTGTTATTAAAGTGAGGATGACGCTGGTATTCACTGCCACACAGCACAGAGAATCATACACAAGACAATACGTCTAAACTATAGGCTGACTCCCATATAAATCATGGCCACAGTCAACTACATTAGACAGTATACATACACTTAATGCGACTTGAGATTTGTTGGAAACTGCATTATCTCTCTTCGTCTCTCTCTCTCTCTCTCGCTCTCTCTCTCTCTCTCGTTACACAATTGTTCTTACCCCACTTTTCTACCTTCCGTTGCCTTACTTCCTGTTCCCGCTGGCCAGACACACTCGCAGGGTGAGTGTGCAGTTGGAGGAGAGTGTAGCGTAGTAATTATAGAAGAATGTGTTTGTGTGTGTGTGTGTGTGTGTGTGTGTGGCGGGCTGTGGCGGCGTCTAGCTGCCAGCCGCCGCCACCACCTCCCTACACCCATCACAAAAACCTCTCCTGACTCATCACATGCGCTACCAACACCTGTCAACTCTCTCACCTTGGGAAGCGGCTCATAATCGCACCGCCTGAGTCGGGTACTGTGCATTTTCGTGTCAAAATAACACAGGATAACAAAAAGGAACATTTCCCGCCAAAATGGAGAGGCGACATTAGCGCGCAGGTGCCAAAGGCCACCCGCTGGTGGGTATATTTTACGCGGTATATACCGCTGGTAAGCCGCATGCGGTCTTTATTGAGCACCAGGGGCTACACGTGAGGTAAATGACGTGTAAGCGTGAGGGTACGAGTGATGGTGAACAGTGGGATAAGGTCATGGTGATTGTGGTGGTGTGGCAACAGTGTGTCAGGCCGGCCATTCATATGTAAGGTGGAGAGCTTCTCACACGATGCCAGTCTTCTTCGGCTATTTATTTATGCTTCGTGTTATGTCCATAGATTATTTACGTACAATGTTGAAATTTTGTTGATTTGATGTTAAATAATTTTCACGTAGAATATAAGTGCAGCAAACATGTATGCAAATTACTTTGTTCACTATAGTAATAATGTAAGGTATAGGAAGATCATTATTATTTTCTTATTACCATGGGCACATCCGGCTTTCTAGAGCTACCCTAGAGCCTAGAGCCATGCGAAGGTATACCTATTTTTATATGAAGAGCTCTGGCGTCGGATACTAGAAATCCCATCTCTCCATTAGGTGGGTGTGGGGCCATGATTAGCAAATGTGTAATTGGCTTACCACAGATGTACAGTCCTAGACCTCCTTTGTGGGTTGTGTCCCAGTTCCACCACCGCCCACGGGATGGGTATGGGGTCCACCACCGCCCACGGGATGGGTATGGGGTCCACCACCACCCACGGGATGGGTATGGGGTCCACCACCGCCCACGGGATGGGTATGGGGTCCACCACCACCCACGGGATGGGTATGGGGTCCACCACCGCCCACGGGATGGGTATGGGGGTCCACCACCGCCCACGGGATGGGTATGGGGTCCACCACCGCCCACGGGATGGGTATGGGGTCCACCACCGCCTACGGGATGGGTATGGGGGTCCACCACCGCCCACGGGATGGGTATGGGGTCCACCACCGCCCACGGGATGGGTATGGGGGGGTCCACCACTGCCCACGGGATGGGTATGGGGTCCACCACCGCCCACGGGATGGGTATGGGGTCCACCACCGCCCGCGGGATGGGTATTGGGGTCCACCACCGCCCACGGGATGGGTATGGGGTCCACCACCGCCCACGGGATGGGTATGGGGGGGGGTCCACCACTGCCCACGGGATGGGTATGGGGTCCACCACCGCCCACGGGATGGGTATGGGGTCCACCACCGCCCACGGTGTAACGGGGGGTGGGGCCTCTCCCCACCGTCCCATCCCAATTCCTAACCTAACCTTCCCAGTGCTATATAGTCGTAATGGCCTGGCGCTTCCTCCTCATAGTTCTCTTCCATTCGTCACGCAGACATCACCTCTGCGATGCTGGAATCACAACAACTAAATGGAATGAATTAGCAGCAGAAATGATTGGAATGATGCAATTCCTTCAATCAATACAGGAGCCTTGTTAGAACGTTAGGAGCAAACAGATGTCCGATGGGTCCAGGACAGATCTCCAGTGGGTCCAGGACAGATGTCCAGTGGGTCCAGGACAGATGTCCAGTGGGTCCAGGACAGATGTGCAGTGGGTCCAGGACAGATGTGCAGTGGGTCCAGGACAGACGTGCAGTGGGTCCAGGACAGATGTGCAGTGGGTCCAGGACAGACGTGCAGTGGGTCCAGGACAGATGTCCAGTGGGTCCAGGACAGATGTGCAGTGGGTCCTGTCAGGTATATATTACCCTACAAGAAGGACCCGAGTCACGTGTGTGGATGACACGTGCCTCAAACTCACCTCTCAGGAGTCGAAATATAAACACATGATCCACAACCCCACAATTACCCAATTAGCCTCTTAAAGTAACCCACAACCCTGCAGACACACACAACGTAACGGTTCCCCTTTGATTCCCCTTGTTACAACCTTTAATAAAGTTGTTACAGCTTGTTATAAGACGTCACACAATATAATCTTTGGTCACAACGTTTGAAGAAAGATTGTTGACACAGGGAAGGTGTTGACCGTCAAGTAACAGTGATGACCAAAGTAGAAAGATAAGATAAGATTTAATCCAAGTATTCACGTTAATCTGAAAGTAGATTAATCGTAAATCAATGTATTTAATATTACGCATTCAAACATAACTTGCCATAATGGGTTTAAAATGAAAAGTAAATCTTTTCATTCAAGCGAAATGCTTCTGCTCAATTGTGCAGTGAACACATTACTTAATAACAATAAATAACATACAAAAGACAATACATTAGATAAAGTGGTTTCGTAGCAGATCAGTTTATTATAATAAACCACTAATTTACATACAGTGACGTAGTTCATAGTAACACTATGTATACAATTTAAAATACACTTGACAAGCACTATACAGAGAATCACATTGTATACAATTAAAAATATATTAGGCAAGCCCTTGTCTTAAAACCCGCATTAACTCCGTATCGTCACGTGCTCTCCATAAATAATGAACCTCGTTTGGATTTAATAGGCTGTTGCTGTTCGGATTTCTTTGTAATTCTTTTTTCGAACTCTCATCCTCGTCACCTAACCTAATCTAGGTCCAACTGTACTCCAAATTTATAATATATAATATTATTTTTTTTTTCTAATTAGTCGTTCAGACATAACCCGGCCATTGTTGATTGTCAAGACTGAAGTCCCGTGTGTTGAGGCGTGAACTATGGTGTTGGGAGCAGTGATTGTATGGCGTTGGGAGCAGTGATTGTATGGTGTTGGGATCAGTGATTGTATGGCGTTGGGAGCAGTGATTGTATGGTGTTGGGAGCAGTGATTGTATGGCGTTGGGAGCAGTGATTGTAAGGCGTTGAAAACAGTGATTGTAAGGCGTTGAAAACAGTGATTGTATGGTGTTGGGAGCAGTGATTGTATGGCGTTGGGAGCAGTGATTGTATGGTGTTGGGAGCAGTGATTGTATGGCGTTGGGAGCAGTGATTGTATGGCGTAGGGAGCAGTGATTGTATGGTGTTGGGAGCAGTGATTGTATGGTGTTGGGAGCAGTGATTGTATGGTGTTGGGAGCAGTGATTGTATGGTGTTGGGAGCAGTGATTGTATGGCGTTGGGAGCAGTGATTGTATGGCGTTGGGAGCAGTGATTGTATGGCGTTGGGAGCAGTGATTGTATGGTGTAGGGAGCAGTGATTGTATGGTGTTGGGAGCAGTGATTGTATGGTGTTGGGAGCAGTGATTGTATGGTGTTGGGAGCAGTGATTGTATGGTGTTGGGAGCAGTGATTGTATGGCGTTGGGAGCAGTGATTGTATGGTGTTGGGAGCAGTGATTGTATGGTGTTGGGAGCAGTGATTGTATGCTGTTGGGAGCAGTGATTGTATGGTGTTGGGAGCAGTGATTGTATGGTGTTGGGAGCAGTGATTGTATGGTGTTGGGAGCAGTGATTGTATGGTGTTGGGAGCAGTGATTGTATGGTGTAGGGAGCAGGGATTGTATGGTGTTGGGAGCAGGGATTGTATGGTGAAGGGAGCAGGGATTGTATGGTGTTGGGAGCAGTGATTGTATGGTGTTGGGAGCAGTGATTGTATGGTGTTGGGAGCAGTGATTGTATGGCGTTGGGAGCAGTGATTGTATGGTGTTGGGAGCAGTGATTGTATGGCGTTGGGAGCAGGGATTGTATGGTGTTGGGAGCAGGGATTGTATGGTGTTGGGAGCAGTGATTGTATGGTGTTGGGAGCAGTGATTGTATGGCGTTGGGAGCAGTGATTGTATGGCGTTGGGAGCAGGGATTGTATGGTGTTGGGAGCAGGGATTGTATGGTGTTGGGAGCAGTGATTGTGTGATGTGTGAGTGTCTTTGAGTCACTGAGCTAGTGGAAGGTTTCAGGGGGTGAAGATGGCGGGTTCTGCCAGGGTGAGTTTGGCCGTAAATTATAATTTGTCATTCGTAATCACCGTGAGGAATTATGATGAGTCTCTCCACGGCTGGTGGCGTGAATAATCTGAATGAGGAGTGAATGGTGAGTGTGGGGTGCACACACACACACACACACACACACACACACAGGGGGCCTCGTAGCCTGGTGGATAGCGCGCAGGACTCGTAATTCTGTGGCGCGGGTTCGATTCCCGCACGAGGCAGAAACAAATGGGCAAAGTTTCTTTCACCCTAAGTGCCCCTGTTACCTAGCAGTAAATAGGTACCTGGGAGTTAGTCAGCTGTCACGGGCTGCTTCCTGGTGTGTGTGTGTGTGTGTGTGGTGTGGAAAAAAAAGTAGTTAGTAAACAGTTGATTGACAGTTGAGAGGCGGGCCGAAAGAGCAAAGCTCAACCCCCGCAAAAACACAACTAGTAAACACACACACAGACACACACACACACACACACACACACACAGACAGACACACAGTGTGTCTGTGTGTGTGTTGGGAGATGAAATACTTCAAGAGTCAGAGAGAGAGAAAGACCTGGGAGTTGATATCACGCCAGACCTGTCCCCTGAAGCTCATATCAAGAGGATAACATCAGCAGCATATGCCAGGTTGGCTAACATAAGAACGGCCTTTAGAAACTTGTGTAAGGAATCTTTCAGAACTGTTTATACCACATATGCCAGACCAATCCTGGAGTATGTGGCTCCAGCATGGAGTCCATGCCTAGTCAAGCATAAGACTAAACTGGAAAAGGTTCAAAGGTTTGCCACCAGACTAGTACCCGAGGTGAGAGGTATGAGCTACGAGGAGAGACTACGGGAATTAAACCTCACTTCGTTGGAAGACAGAAGACTTAGGGGGGACATGATCACCACATTCAAGATTCTCAAGGGAATCGACAGGGTTGATAAAGACAGGCTGTTTAACACAAGGGGCACACGCATTAGGGGACACAGGTGGAAACTGAGAGCCCAAATGAGCCACGGAGATATTAGAAAGAACTTTTTTAGTGTCAGAGTGGTTGACAAATGGAATGCACTAGGAAGTGATGTGGTGGAGGCTACTCCATACACAGTTTCAAATTTAGATATGATAGCACCCAATAGGCTCAGGAACCTGTGCACCAGTTGATTGACAGTTGAGAGGCGGGACCAAAGAGCCAAAGCTCAACCCCCGCAAGCACAGCTAGGTGAGTACACGAGGGTCACGGCGGGGCAGAAACAATTTGGTACCATTTCCTTTCACCTGATGCCTCTGTTCATCTAGCAGTAAGTACACTCCCTGTGAGTTAGACAAATGTTGTGGAGGTTCATCCGTGTGAGAGTAGACAGTATAAGGGTGGCTATAGCTATATAAGAATATAAGTCTATAATAGATACGATAATTAGGTCGTGGAGTCAATATAAGATTGACTTAAGTTATCTTGAGGTTATCTTGAGATGATTTCGGGGCTTAGCGTCCCCGCGGCCCGGTCCTAGACCAGGCCTCTTTTTGTTACACATCCCCAGGAAGCAGCCCGTAGCAGCTGTCTAACTCCCAGGTACCTATTTACTTCTAGGTACCAGGGAACATCAGGATGAAAGAAACATTTTGCCTATTTGTCTCCGCCTCCACCGGGGATCGAACCCGGAACCTCAGGACTACGAATCCGAAGCGCTGTCCACTCAGCTGTCAGGCGCCCTAGGGGGGTAGGGGGGTTGTTGATGGTAGGGGGGTGTAGGGGATGTAGGGAGGGGGGGGCGAGGCTTAATAGAGAGGGAGATTGACCGTGAAGTTGAGTTTGGGAAGGGTTGGGGGGGGCGGGGGAGGGGAGGGGTTGAGATGTGATCAATCATCCAAGTGTGATTGATTGATGGATCTTTTCCCTGTGTCAGGTGTGACCCAGGAAAAATAAATCCTGGTTTGTGCCTCGGAGAGGCTACGGGATCCAGTAGAACTTGGGTTTCAACCCTTTTACCCTGTCGTAGCTCAGTCGATTAAGGCAGTGTCTGGTTTGACCCGTCTCATCTCTATGATAAAACTTTCCATTATCACCCATTGCCAGGTTCTACAAGCTCGAATGCCGATGTTTTGCAATCTTAAGAGCAAGATTTTTGTGTGTGTGCATTTTACACGCTGAATAAGATAATTTTGTTTACTATTGAATAATATTTGGATTGAATGGGGGTTTGGCGTGATTATCGTGCATTGGGCTGCGGGCGGACGGGCGGGCGGACGGGCGGACGGACGGACGGACGGGCGGGCGGGCGGGCGGGCGGGCGGGCGGACGGGCGGACGGACGGACGGACGGGCGGGCGGGCGGTCGGTCGGGAGAGTGGACGGGCGGCCCAGCAGGTTCCAAAGGTAACTCGGTATATCGATTTGTAATATTTCACCCGACATTTGAGACAGGCCAGGAAATGGCTGCAGTTAATGGTTTAATCCCAGTGCAGCTAATGGGCGCAATTAAGGGGTCGCTCCGGTGCGCTGGCTAAGTTTACGGTAAAACTTTCTCTCTTTGGGGTTAGTGGCCAGCGGCTCCCAAGTCTGGCCAGGGACTTGGTGGGAGTTAAGTTGGTGTGTGGGGTGGGGGTGGGTGTGGCGGACTTAGAACGGGATGAGTTAGAATGACAGTTAAAATAGGGCGATGGCTATACAATTTCCTGTCAAACAGAATGCAGAGAATAACAATCAATCAAAATCAAGTCCAACCGCAGTGAAAAGTGATGTACCTAAGGAAACAGTCCTTGCACCATTGCTTTTTCTCGTTCTTATATCAGACGTAGATAAAAATACAAGTCATAGATAGCTTCGAGGCTAGGACCAGGCCTGTTAGGCTAAGTTACAACAAGTGGCCCAGGGCCGGGCTTGAGAAGTATAACTCCCAGAACCCCCCTACAGGTAACACCCAGGTACAACACATTACGAACATGTTTAGATCTACGGGCTCACCATAGCCCGTGCTGCTTGGAACTTTTTGTTCCAGGTAGCGAATTTTAAACAACAACATGTTTAGAATTAGATGGAATAAATGCTTTGTGCACCAAGCAGGTCACTCACCAGACAGACCACTCAGAAACTCACCAACTAGACCACTCAGATACTGGCCGAACAGACCAACCAGATGGCGGCGCCCAAGAGGAGGATGAGGGCACAGTAATCCCAGCTCGGCACTGATTGGCACACTCGATTAGATTTTATAGCAGGAATTTGTGGCATAGAGTTTCCAATCGCCTGGTGATATATCTCTCAGATCTGTGTCTGGGGGGCTTCAGGTCCACTCCTCCCCCCCCCCCCGCCTGAGAATGGTCGGTAAGTTAGTGATCTTGAGAGATCTTGAGGTTATCTTGAGATGATTTCGGGGCTTTAGTGTCCCCCGCGGCCCGGTCCTCGACCAGACCTCCACCGCCAGGAAGCAGCCCGTGACAGCTGACTAACATCCAGGGACCTATTTTACTGCTAGGTAGCTGGGGCATAGGGTGAAAGAAACTCTGCCCATTGTTTCTTGCCGGCGCCTGGGATCGAACCCAGGACCACAGGATCACAAGTCCAGTGTGCTGTCCGCTCGGCCGACCGGCTCCCTTTGATTTGGTTCCGTGAGTGTTTTTATTAATGAGTTGTTGCGTGGGTATTATCTATTGAAGATATCTTCCGTGGGTATTATCTATTGAAGATATCTTCCGTGGGTATTATCTATTGAAGATATCTTCCGTGGGTATTATCTATTGAAGATATCTTCCGTGGGTATTATCTATTGAAGATATCTTCCGTGGGTATTATCTATTGAAGATATCTTCCGTGGGTATTATCTATTGAAGATATCTTCCGTGGGTATTATCTATTGAAGATATCTTCCGTGGGTATTATCTATTGAAGATATCTTCCGTGGGTATTATCTATTTTGTGTTCCATAGAATTAGTTATTGATTATTTTTCCATGTTGCTGTGTCCTGCTGTCGCCTAGCGAATCCGCCATTTTTAACCGCGTTTAGTAATATTTTGAATCCAATATTTTTTCTAGTGTATTTTGTTGGGGAAAAATGTTAAGTGTATTGTGTGGTGGTTGTGGAGGCGAGCAGAGGGCTTGGTGAGGGTCCCGTGAGCCGGAGAAGATGGTGGGAAACACGGAAGCATTTGGGCTTAGACTTACATTTCCCTCTTGTGGTGAGGACCGGGCCGCGGGGACGCTAAGCCCCGAAACCATCTCAAGGTAACCTCAGGGGTACAGTTGTCTGGCCAGACGAGGTGTTGTGTCGGACTGAGTAGCGTCCTCTTCTCTTGTACTTAATTACCTTGAGGTGATTCCGGGGCTCAGCGACCCCGCGACCCGGTCGTCGACCAGGCCTCCCCGTTGCTGGATTGGTCAACCAGGCTGTTGGACGCGGCTGCTCGCAGCCTGACGTTCCTCCTCTTATTCGCTGCTGAGACTGGCAGTAGGAATGGGTGGAGGCCCCAGTGGGTGGAGGCCCCAGTGGGTGGAGGCATTAGAGTAGTGGTGAGGTGTGTGTGTGTCGTCGAGTAATATTAACTTAACAATTTATGTGTTACCGAGTAAGACTATAGTTGGTAGGCCCTAGACGTGTGGATTGGCCAGAAATTAAGGCAGCAATTGTTAATGTGGCAATATCGAGGCCTGCTGAGGGGAAGTTGTGAGGTAGGAGTTCTGACGTAGGTTGGGCCGCCTCGCGGTACCTGAAGCCTGGGGCCCCACGCGCGTGAAAAATAGCCTTTGTGCCCTCCCTACCCAAGGTCGTGGTCTGTGTGCGCGACTAGTGTGTTTACACAAGAGACTGCCAGGGCACACCATAGAGTACCCCTACGCTACGTGTGAGTGTAAACCTTGTGCCTTGTAGGTGTCTATATGTACATGTGTGCGTACGTAGGGCAGAGTGCAGTGTTGAAGACATACCACCCAACAACACATGAAGTGAGCCGCAGCAAATAGATGGTTGCTGACACGAGAAGTAAGACTTCTAAGAGACAACAACAACAAGTGACCATGGCTGGTGTACCCGGGAACCATAACAACCCCCATCCCCGCCAGGGGCCCCTGGGTGATGGTCCACACCCGGGGCCCTCCGGTCGGGATCCCAGCCCTGGGCCCTCCAACAGTACTGATACAGGAGACTCTACAATAGACGATGAAGGTTTCCAACTAGTCCAAGGTAGAAGTGGCAGGAAACGGGATAAGTCACGGCGACAGGATGAGCAGCAACAGCAACCTCAGCAACAACAACAACAACAACAACAACAACAACAACGACGACGACACGACGAAGACAGTGAGTGGCACACCCTAATCTTTCCTGCAGGGGTAATGACAGCAGCAGAGAAGTTTAGATGGATTATTGAGGCCGCCCGCGCCCACAGAGGAAAGTATTGTGTAGAGAGCAGGTGTGTAGGTGGCAATGTTAGTGCACGGGTGCAGGGTTACAGTGCCCTGAAGTACTTCACAGAGACCAGTCTCGAGTATCAAGGTAAGAATGTCAAATTATTAGAAGCAAACCCACAGACAAGACAAACTAAAATTATAATTAAGAACTATAGCATTCATGTTGACGTGGAATATCTCAGGGACTATAAAGAGATTGTTTGGGTCGAGCGCAACACTGGACCAGGGGGACTGTTAAAAAATCAAGCAATTGCTATGTGGAAGGGAGAGCTGCCCCAAGTCATTAAAATGCCAGGCATGAGGGCGTGCAAAGTGGAGAGGTATATTGGCAGCCCGTCCTTGTGTGGCAACTGTCAACGGTGGGATCACAGAACGTGGCAATGTGATCGCCCAATTAGGTGTGGGTGTTGCAGTGGCTCTCACGACACCAAGCAGTGTCTGGACAAGCTTAAACAGGGTGGGGGTAGCGGGGTAATACCTAAATGTGTCAACTGCAAGCAGGCCCACCATGCCTGGAACAGATATTGCAGCAGGAGGCCTGACTGGCAGGGCTTGAGAAGGACGCCGACGCAGACGCAGACAGCAGGTGGACCAGTAAACAGGGGCGGGAATGGCTCTGTGAACAGTACCACAGCAAGCCAGGGTCCAGCCTCCAGTAGGCAGACACCAGCCTGGGGTAGTGGTGGAGTGACCCACCACCACCCCGCACAGGCCCAACCAGACCCCATTTCTCTCACAAACCAACTTACCTCAACCCCACTCACTAACCCCAACCTCATCTCCGTCACTAACCCCAACCCTACCCCACCCAACAACACCATTCCTGCCTCATCACCCATACCCCCTAACGCCTCCCAGTCAACCAGCCCTTCCGCCTCTCAGGCGACCCTCCCTTCCTCCCACCCTACCACTCCCCCTCCCCACTCACCAGTCAACACCTCACTGGGTCCAGATAAAACAATGCCGCCCGATATGGAAGCAATGATTACCCACATGATAAAAAATCACCCACTCATGCAAGAACTAATAAGCAAGCAAAATAAACTTGAGAATACCCTATGTACAATCCAGAAGACCCAGGAGGACATACTTCACATTCTGCAGGGCCTGAAGTTGCCTCAGGCGAGTTCAGCAGGTTGCAACTTGGTGCATGGGGATGCAACACGAGCCACGGCACAAAACAGCAAACTCAGTGCTACCCAAGTGAACTCAGTGCGACCCAGTGAACACACCACCACCAGTGAACACAACACCACCAGTGAACACAACACCACCAACAGCACCACCAGTGAACACAACACCACCAGTGAACACAACAGCACCACCAGTGAACACAACGACACTAGTGTACACAACACCACTGGCACCCATACAAACAGTACCACCAGCACATGACGGTGGTGCAACACCACATACAACACCACCAGTGAACACACTCTCACCAGCAACAACACCGCACACAGTACATCTGATGACCAACACCTCCACGATGGATAACCACGCTGAAGAAAGTCTCACTATCCTACAATGGAACTGCAATGGCGTTCGCAATAGAATTAATGACATCATACAATACGCTCGTGAACACCAAACTGACGTCATAGTGCTACAGGAGACAATGGTAGGTGATGACTTCAACCCAAGGTTCAGCGGTTATCGCAAGTTCTCCCTGCCACATGGGGAAAGAAAACGGGGTCTCATCACTTTTGTAAATAACAACATTCCTGCACAGATTATTGATGACCTGCACATGGGGGATGAGTTTGAATCACTGGGAGTAACCCTTTACTTAAACAATAATGCTCTACATATAATCAACCTATATGTGCCACAGAGTAAACTTGACCTTGACACACTGCCTGAATTTGTTATTGAAGAACCTACCCTGCTGGTTGGTGACCTTAATGCCAGACACCCACACTTTGGTGCCAACTGTCATCAGCCCAATGTCAATGGACGGAAACTGTCACTCTTTGTCAGGGGAAGTGAAAACCTTAGGGTCCTGGGTGATGAACAGCCAACTCACCTCAGAGGAGGAAGATTAGATTATGCTCTCCTGCTGAATGCACAGGACACGGATGCCAGTACACACATTGTGCACAGTTTATGTAGTGACCATTGGGCACTGATTACCACCGTCGACATGAGCAAGAGAAGGAAAGAGACAAATAAAAGAAAAAGGTTATCACTCGGACCAGATATGAGGCCGCACTTCATAAACAGGATGAGTGACTGGTTCACGGAATACCAAATCCCAGAAGACATTGACACATTTGTTGATGACCTTAACCACCAAATTGAGAGCTGTCTAAGAGTTCCGCGCCGTACGCCTGGGCGAAGTAACCCTCAGAGGAAGAAAATAAAATGGTATGAGAATGATTACATAAAGATGCTTAACGCAAATGTGCGAGACATGAGTAGAGAGTACCGGAGACATCCCACTGAAAGTAACCAAGAGTTGTTTAAAACAGTGTGTCAAGTAGCCAGGGAAGAGAAGATTAAAGAGCGGGAAAGACAATGGCTTGAGTTCACTAGCTCTATTGGACGGGAAACATCTGCAAGACAAGTGTGGGCAAAAATTCAGATAGCTAAGGGGGGCAGAGCCCGGCCTGCGGCTCACAAAGACCCCCAGGGTAAGGCTGAGGAACTAATTCACAAGTGGAGTGATGCAGCATCCTCCTCCTCCCTCCCTGCAGAAATCAGCAGGGAACAGCTCCTGCGACATGATGACAGAAGAATTAGGATAACAAGAGCACTGTCTAGTGATGACGAGTATGGGGAACCAATCACAGCCCAAGAAGTAAGGGGCGCTATGAAAAAGGGTAAAAGTACAGCACCTGGTGAAGATGGCGTCACCTACGACATACTCAATGCACTGTGTGAAGTGTCTGGGAATCCACTACTCCACCTGTTTAACAAGTCATTCCTAAGTGGAGTGTTGCCCACACAATGGAAACACGCAATAATTATTCCCATACCGAAGCCTAATGACCCTGGTAATTACAGACCTATCAGCCTCGTGTCATGCACTTGCAAGATGCTTGAAAGGATCATCCTAAACCGACTGTTGCACAAAATAGGCAGGTTAGGGGAGGGGGTCAATGGATTTGTTAAAGGACGGAGCACAGCAAATTGTATAGTTAATTACTTGGTTAATGACACGGCTAGGTACTCTGTATTTGTTGACATCAAAGGAGCCTTCGACAAAGCACAGGGGATTGCGATCCTGGACGAGCTTGCATGCATGGGTGTCAAGGGGAGACTCATGAAATGGGTTGAAGACTACCTCACAGGAAGGAAAGCCAAGGTTTGCTTCAATGGAGCAGTCTCCAGAACACTGAGTATGGAACTCGGGACCCCCCAAGGCGGAGTCTTAAGCCCTACACTATTCAATGTACTTATGAACGCCATTGCAAATATTGATTTTCCGGAAGGAACACAACAAGTGGGATATGCAGATGATGTCCTAATACAAGCTCCCACCTTGGGAAAAATTGAACAGTCCATTGAACTCCTCGGAAGGAAATGTATTGAGCTCGGTTTCACTCTCTCCACAAACAAGACGAAGGCATACTCCCATCACAAGCGGAGAGCAAATGAAGAACTGCAAATTAATGGTGTAACACTTGAATGGGTTGACCACTATCGGTACCTTGGCGTCACTGTCGGCTCTAACAAGGGAAAGAAAGAGGAGCTCAATCAACTCATAGGAACATGCAAAAGTCGACTCAGGGCACTGAAAGCTATGACCTGGAATGGACATGGAGCCTCTATTGCCGTGCTCAAAATGATGTACACAGCCTATGTGCGCTCCGTCATAGACTATGCCGCACCAGTACTGTGCACCTACTCCCAAAGCGATATGAAAAGGCTTGAAAGCATTCAAAATGAAGCCATGACAATCATTCTTGGAGTCCCAAGAACTGCCAAAACGTCTAATCTACGAGAGGAGTTGTCCCTTCCCAGTATTAAAAGCAGAATTCAGGAGCTGAATGCTAAGCTTGCAATTAGGATAGCCAGAGATCCCCATTACAATGATATTGCCAAGAAAAAACTGAGCTCTGTGCTAATTTCAGGGGGAAACAGGAGAAGCAAAAAATGGCATCACAGAACAGTCTGCTACCTTGAAGAGCTTCACCTGCTTGAGCAAGCCCGTGAGCTCCTGCCTGTAGAGAGGTTACCTCCCTGGGAGGATGACTCATGTAAGATCATCATCAATGAAATGGCAATGAAAAAATCCAACATGATACCACAAGAAATGAGGCACAAGTATCTCGAGGACATTTATAAAGAAGCCGGAGATGAACTAGATCAAATCTACACTGACGGGTCATCTAATCCTATCAATGGCAGGGCTGGTGCAGCATACACGGTAATCAAGGATAATACCTTCCAACGCAGAAATGAAGAAAAAGCACGTATTGAGAACTATGCATCTTCAACGCAAGCAGAGCTAACTGCCATTGTTATGGCGTTAAGGTTTCTTGAACGGAACACTAATGGTGCAGTGATTTGCACCGATTCAAAAGCAGCACTGCAAAGCCTAAGTAAAAATCAGGCAGAAAATCTTGCAATAGTCGCTGAAATCAAGAGAGCTGTGAGAGTACTTACCAATCAGGGAAGAGTCATCAAGTTTCTGTGGATCCCCTCCCATGTTGGAATATGTGGGAATGAACGAGCAGATGTGCTGGCTGCTGAAGGCGCTGAAGGAGACCATATTGAATACTTCATACCCAAGACTCAACTACAAATTAGAGGTATTATCAGGCAACATCACCGTGACAAGGTAACTGAGGAAAGGAGGATAGAAGCACAAACCAGTGAATCTGTACGATGGTACAACATGGTTGCAGCTGGCAATCCCAATCAGTATGGCCGAAGAGGAGGACGACGAGTGAGAGAATCTGTAATAGCGAGAATCCGTCTTGGATACAAATATCCATGGAGATTTGGAATGGAAACAACAGTTGATCAGCGAAGTTGCAGAATCTGTGGTGAGAGTGATGGACACCGCCTTGACCACTATCTACGTGAATGTGAACACCTGAGAGACATTAGGAATAACTGTAGAATAATAAACCCCACATTGTTTGAGTTAGGAAAACACTATTTGTCAAATATTGATACTGTTCTTAAAAGATTTCCCCATTTTGCACCCGCAAGATAACGTAAGCTATTAAGGGTTGATAAATGTTAATCTTCTTGTTTGAGGAGCTGTTCACTTGAGACAGTTAAGCAAGTCCCAGCTGTGTCTGGGTACAAGTGACAGGATGAACAACCCAGCGGGTTTTCTTCCTATTGGGGAGTGTTGTACATTCTGCTATGGCGGTATATTCACTCACAAGATGAGTGGCGCTGCCCAATAAACTCGCCCCTCGGGGCAAAATTTAAAAATTTAAAAACTATAGTTGGGGCCGGGTGTCAGCGTCGAGGCTCGGGGGGGGGGGGGGGGGAGGGGGGAGGGGAAGCCTGAACGTCAGCTTGTGTGTTGTCTTGTGTCATCATCTTGTTTATTGTTTTGCTGCTTCTCTTATTGTTGCCTTCATTGTGAATGGTGCTAAGACCTGACCTCTTGTCCTCCTCCATCACCATCACCACCACCACCACCACCACCACCACCACCACCACCACCATCACCACCACCACCATCACCACCACCACCACCACCACCACCACCACCACCACCACCACCACCACCACCACCATCACCACCACCACCATCACCACCACCACCATCACCACCACCACCACCACCATCACCACCACCACCACCACCACCACCACCACCACCACCACCACCACCACCACCACCACCATCACCACCACCACCATCACCACCACCACCACCACCATCACCACCACCACCACCACCACCACCACCACCACCATCACCATCACCACCACCACCATCACCACCATCACCATCACCACCACCACCATCACCATCACCACCACCACCACCACCACCACCACCACCACCATCACCATCACCACCATCACCATCACCACCATCACCATCACCACCACCACCACCACCACCACCATCACCACCACCACCACCACCACCACCATCACCATCACCACCACCATCACCACCACCACCATCACCACCACCACCACCACCACCACCACCATCACCACCACCACCACCACCACCACCACCACCACCACCACCACCACCACCACCACCACCACCACCACCACCATCACCACCACCACCACCACCACCATCACCATCACCACCACCATCACCACCACCACCACCACCATCACCACCATCACCACCACCACCATCACCACCACCACCACCATCACCACCACCACCACCAC
>NC_091193.1:20749646-20751692 GCF_040958095.1 Procambarus clarkii
GTCAAAGCCTGGTTGATCACCATCACCATCATGTCAATTTTTTGCAGGCATCACGGAACTAATCAGCAATGTACAGACAAAGGAGAAGTGTAGGAAGTTAGAAGAGGATCTTGACAGCCTTGGTGGTGATGGAGCCGGTCCTTGGTGATCCTTGGTGGATCTTGGTGGTGATGGAGCCGGTCGGCCGAGCGGACAGCACGCTGGACTTGTGATCCTGTGGTCCTGGGTTCGATCCCAGGCGCCGGCGAGAAACAATGGGCAGAGTTTCTTTCACCCTATGCCCCTGTTACCTAGCAGTAAAATAGGTACCTGGGTGTTAGTCAGCTGTCACGGGCTGCTTCCTGGGGGTGGAGGCCTGGTCGAGGACCGGGCCGCGGGGACACTAAAAGCCTCGAAATCATCTCAAGATAACCTCAAGATAGCCTCCAAGGAGTGGTCAAACACATGGCTGCTGGAAGTCAAGGGCAACAGGTGTAAGGTCACGAAGACGAGGGAAAGAGAGACGAGGTCAGGATGTACCTACACACAATAAGGAGAAGGAAACTACAGGAATCTTCCTCACTCCTCAGTAGTTTAAGTAAAAGGCGAAAGAATAGGCACAGATAGGGAAGATCTCCCTCCCCCCCCCACCGTTCAACTAACACAGGGGCCACTAGGAGCCTCGCTCAGAGCCACAGAGGAAAACTCTGGTAGAATTGACGATATAGTGTGGGTGTGATGGGCGGCACTCAACACTGTCATCACAGGCTGATGGACCACATGATGGTTGGGCTGTTAGGGGAGGTGAAGGGCCTGAGAGCTATAGTTATGTTCGTCTCTTGTGCTGCAACTGTGGGAGGCCCACCATCACCTAGTGGCCCACCATCACCCTAGTGGACCACTATCACCCTGGTGGCCCACCATCACCCTAGTGGCCCACCATCACCCTAGTGGACCACTATCACCCTGGTGGCCCACCATCACCCTAGTGGCCCACCATCACCCTAGTGGCCCACCATCACCAGTTAACAGTTGCTAATCTTGGCCCTCAAACTCATCAGTTGTGGAGCTTCATCTGATGAGCACCCTACCTGTCTTGTACCTCCTCCTCCGCCAAGATGAAAGGAAGGCGTATCGAGTGCGTCTTGTCTTTTTACCCTGGGGTCACTTAAGCGGGTCGTCGTTTGAGGCGGCGGGGCTGTGTGTGGGTTATTGTGGCGCCGGAGACCTGCTCTCTTGGTCTGTCTGTCTGTCTCTCTGTCTCTGTCTCTGTCTCTGTCTCTGTCTCTCTCTCTCTCTGTCTCTCTCTCTCTCTGTCTCTCTCTCTCTCTGTCTCTCTCTCTCTCTGTCTCTCTCTCTCTCTCTCTCTCTCTCTCTCTCTCTCTCTCTCTCTCTCTCTCTCTCTCTCTCTCTCTCTCTCTCTCTCTCTCTCTCTCTCTCTCTCTCTCTCTTTCTCTCTCTCTCCAGTATGGCAGGCTGTTCTCTCGATTTTTCACTCCGTACAAAAATGAAACCGTTTTGAACCCAGGAACCCAAGCATGTCAAACCGTCAATATTACGGTGGTTTAACTTGTCCCAATACGTCACGTTTCTTAACGCATTGGTCGATTCCGTTAATAATGCGACTTGTCAGGTGTTTTAATAACGCAAAAAATCGAATAATATTTTGATATGTGTGTGTGTTGTATGTATGTATGTTGCATATTTCAAGACCAAATTCCCCGGGGCTCGAACCTGGTGCCAAGAGAGCTTCAAGACTCCAGCCAGCCAGCCCCTTGAGCCACCAGCATGGACCTCCTCCTCCTTCTCCGTGTCTTTGATGTGACATCAAATATTATCTGAGGGATTAATTTTCTCCGGCCAACGAATACGAATTTTTTGACCTGGTTTTGGGAGGTAATTTAGCGTAGCGTTGAGAGGGGGAAGGGGGGGGGGCGAGGCTTTACATATGACTTTTCCCCCTCTGTGTCCACGTCTATATAGCTGGCTGTGGTGCTCTCTCCTGCCTCTGGAGTACTCGGTGATGGCTCTGTTGACTTCTCTGCCTTGTTGGGCTTGGGGGGGGGA
>NC_091193.1:20752192-20882192 GCF_040958095.1 Procambarus clarkii
GACTTCTAGCGTGTGCCTTGGCCATCTTGGTTGTGGCTTCAACTCGACCAGAACCAGACTTCTAGCGTGGGCCTTGGCCTCTGGTTGTGGCTTCACTCGACCAGAACCAGACTTCTAGCGTGGGCCTGGCCTCTGTTGTGGCTTCACTCGACCAGAACCAGACTTCTAGCGTGGGCTTGGCCGGTCTGGTTGTGGCTTCACTCGACCAGAACCAGACTTCTAGCGTGGGCCTTGGCCTCTGGTTGTGGCTTCACTCGACCAGAACCAGACTTCTAGCGTGGGCCTTGGCCTCTGGTTGTGGCTTCACTCGACCAGAACCAGACTTCTAGCGTGGGCCTTGGCCTCTGGTTGTGGCTTCACTCGACCAGAACCAGACTTCTAGCGTGGGCCTTGGCCTCTGGTTGTGGCTTCACTCGACCAGAACCAGACTTCTAGCGTGGGCCTTGGCCTCTGGTTGTGGCTTCACTCGACCAGAACCAGACTTCTAGCGTGGGCCTTGGCCTCTGGTTGTGGCTTCACTCGACCAGAACCAGAACTTCTAGCGTGGGCCTTGGCCTCTGGTTGTGGCTTCACTCGACCAGAACCAGACTTCTAGCGTGGGCCTTGGCCTCTGGTTGTGGCTTCACTCGACCAGAACCAGACTTCTAGCGTGGGCCTTGGCCTCTGGTTGTGGCTTCACTCGACCAGAACCAGACTTCTAGCGTGGCCTTGGCCTCTAGGTTGTGCTTTCACTCGACCAGAACCAGACTTCTAGCGTGGGCCTTGGCCTCTGTGTGGCTTCACTCGGACCAACCAGACTTCTAGGGTGGGCCTGGTCCTCTGGTTGTGGCTTTCACCGACACAGAACCAGACTTCTAGCGTGGGCCTGGCCTCTGGTTGTGGCTTCACTCGACCAGAACCAAGACTTCTAGCGTGGGCCTTGGCCTCTGGTTGTGGCTTCACTCGACCAGAACCAGACTTCTAGCGTGGGCCTTGGCCTCTGGTTGTGGCTTCACTCGACCAGAACCGACTTCTAGCGTGGGGGCCTCTGGCCTCTGGTTGTGGTCTTCACTCGACCAGAACCAGACTTCTAGCGTGGGCCTTGGCCTCTGGTTGTGGCTTCACTCGACCAGAACCAGACTTCTAGCGTGGGCCTTGGCCTCTGGTTGTGGCTTCACTCGACCAGAACCAGACTTCTAGCGTGGGCCTTGGCCTCTGGTTGTGGCTTCACTCGACCAGAACCAGACTTCTAGCGTGGGCCTTGGCCTCTGGTTGTGGCTCACTCGACCAGAACCAGACTTCTAGCGTGGGCCTTGGCCTCTGGTTGTGGCTTCACTCGACCAGAACCAGACTTCTAGCGTGGGCCTTGGCCTCTGGTTGTGGCTTCACTCAGACCAGAACCAGACTTCTAGCGTGGGCCTTGGCCTCTGGTTGTGGCTTCACTCAACCAGAACCAGACTTCTAGCGTGGGCCTTGGCCTCTGGTTGTGGCTTCACTCAACCAGAACCAGTCATCAGCCTTCTAGCCAAGTCCCACAATGCACCTAATTTTGCAAAAAATACAGAAAGACCAAATACAGGAGGAGGACGAGGAGGAGGAGGAGAAGTGTAGGAAGGGAAGGAACAAGGCAGCTGGACTCAGCCACATCAAGGACTCCCACAAGAAGGAACTGTACCTGCTGGCTAGTGTGGCTGTGTCAGGCCTCACCAGTCGGGGAGGGGTTGGGAGGCTAACCTTTTCAATGGCTCCTGCAGGATGTGCAGAATACCCCCGTTGAAGAGCAGAGGTGCAACTGGTACTCTGAGAGAGAACTCTTATCAACATCAGAGGCCCGAGACTGTTCAACACGCTTCCACTACACGTAAGGGGCATAACTGACCGACCCCCTCACAGTATTCAAGAGAGAACTTGATAAACACCTCTAAAGGATACCTGATCAAACAGGCTGTGATTCATACGTCAGGCTGCGAGCAGCCGCGTCCAACAGCCTGGTTGACCAGTCTAGCAACGAGGAGGCCTGGTCGACGACCGGGCCGCGGGGACGGTGAGCCATGAAATCATAGCAAGGTAACCGCAAGGTAGAGAAAGGAGCTTGGGGGCTTTGAACACACACACACACACACACACACACACACACACACACACACACACACACACACACACACACACACACACACACAAATTATGAGAAGAATCAAGACGGATGAAGATAGACAGAGACTACAGGAAGACCTGGATAAACTGGAGGAATGGTCTAGAAAATGGCTGCTAAAGTTCAACTCGGGAAAGTGTAAGGTGATGAAATTAGGCGAAGGGAGCAGGAGGCTGAACACAAGGTATCATCTGGGAGGGGAAATCCTGCAAGAGTCAAATAGAGAGAAGGATCTGGGGGTTGATATCACACCGAACCTGTCCCCAGAGGCCCACATCAAAAGAATATCATCAGCGGCATATGCTAGACTGGCCAACATAAGAACTGCCTTCAGAAACTTGTGTAAGGAATCTTTCAGAACCCTGTATACCACTTATGTAAGACCAATCCTGGAGTATGCAGCTCCAGCCTGGAGTCCATACCTAGTTAAACACAAGACAAAGTTAGAGAAGATTCAGCGGTATGCCACCAGGCTCGTCCCGGAACTGAGAGGATTGAGCTACGAGGAAAGGCTAAAGGAGCTGAACCTCACATCCCTGGAAAACAGAAGAGTAAGGGGAGACATGATAACCACCTACAAAATTTTCAGGGGAATTGACAGGGTGGACAAAGACAAACTCTTCAGCACGGGTGGGACACGAACAAGGGGACACAGGTGGAAACTTAGTACCCAGATGAGCCATAGAGACGTTAGAAATTTTTTTTTCAGTGTCAGAGTAGTTAATAAATGGAATGCACTAGGAAGTGATGTGGTGGAGGCTGATTCCATACACAGTTTCAAATGTAGATATGATAGAGCCCAGTAGGCTCAGGAATCTGTACACCAGTTGATTGACAGTTGAGAGGCGGGACCAAAGAGCCAAAGCTCAACCCCCGCAAGCACAATTAGGTGAGTACACACACATTTTAAAGGTGTTTAAATATTGAAAAATTTCCATTATTGTGTTGTATAAGCATTATGAAGCACGATAGGTTTAGTTTCCAGACTTATTGATTGTTCAAGGACAGACGAGGTTAGTTGCTCTGTGTACCAAGCTCTGCAAATGCTTATTAAATAGCGGTGCTGGTCGGTTACGAACCGTTAGTTTAAAACGGCAGTGAAAGAGCATTTGTGTGACCACATCCGGCCATGATGGGACCAAGCCACACTGTAGGTGTGGACGGCAGTGACCAGCCACACTGTTGGTGAGGGTCTCATGATGGACCTTAAACACCAGTTATCTAAAGGTCAAATCATATCTTTTATCTATACAATAAAATGTCCGAAGATGGAGGCCAGATGTTTGGGGATAGTCGACTTTGCTTATGTAATATATGTGTGTGTTTTTTGTGTGTGTAATTACCTAAGTGTAGTTACAGGATGAGAGCTACGCTCGTGGTGTCCCGTCTTCCCAGCACTCTTTGTCATATAACGCTTTGAAACTACTGTTGTCTGTGTGTGTGTGTGTGTGTGTGTGTGTGTGTGTGTGTGTGTGTGTGTGTGTACTCACCTAATTGTGCTTGCGGGGGTTGAGCTCTGGCTCTTTGGTCCCGCCTCTCAACCGTCAATCAACTGGTGTACAGATTCCTGAGCCTATTGGGCTCTATCATATCTACATTTGAAACTGTGTATGGAGTCAGCCTCCACCACATCACTTCCTAATGCATTCCATTTACTAACTACTCTGACACTGAAAAAGTTCTTTCTAACGTCTCTGTGGCTCATTTGGGTACTCAGCTTCCACCTGTGTCCCCTTGTTCGCGTCCCACCAGTGTTGAATAGTTCATCCTTGTTTACCCGGTCGATTCCCCTGAGGATTTTGTAGGTTGTGATCATGTCCCCCCTTACTCTTCTGTCTTCCAGCGTCGTGAGGTGCATTTCCCGCAGCCTTTCCTCATAACTCATGCCTCTTAGTTCTGGGACTAGTCTAGTAGCATACCTTTGGACTTTTTCCAGCTTCGTCTTGTGCTTGACAAGGTACGGGCTCCATGCTGGGGCCGCATACTCCAGGATTGGTCTTACATATGTGGTGTACAAGATTCTGAATGATTCCTTACACAGGTTCCTGAACGCCGTTCTGATGTTAGCCAGCCTCGCATATGCCGCAGACGTTATTCTCTTTATGTGGGCTTCAGGAGACAGGTTTGGTGTGATATCAACTCCTAGATCTTTCTCTCTGTCTGTTTCATTAAGTACTTCATCTCCTATTCTGTATCCTGTGCCTGGCCTCCTGTTTCCACTGCCTAGTTTCATTACTTTGCATTTACTCGGGTTGAACTTCAACAGCCATTTGTTGGACCATTCACTCAGTCTATCCAGGTCATCTTGTAGCCTCCTACTATCATCCTCTGTTTCAATCCTCCTCATAATTTTTGCATCGTCGGCAAACATTGAGAGGAACGAATCTATACCCTCTGGGAGATCATTTACATATACCAGAAACAGTATAGGTCCAAGGACTGACCCCTGCGGGACTCCACTTGTGACGTCTCGCCAATCTGAGGCCTCACCCCTCACACAGACTCGTTGTCTCCTGTTGCTTAGGTATTCCTCTATCCACCGGAGTACCTTCCCTCTCACTCCAGCCTGCATCTCCAACTTTCGCACTAGCCTCTTGTGTGGTACTGTATCAAAGGCTTTCTGACAATCCAAAAATATGCAGTCTGCCCACCCTTCTCTTTCTTGCCTTATTTTTGTTGCCTGGTCGTAGAATTCAAGTAACCCTGTGAGGCAGGACCTGCCATCCCTGAACCCATGTTGATGCTGTGTTACAAAGTTCCTTCGCTCCAGATGCTCCACTAGTTTTTTTCGCACAATCTTCTCCATCAGCTTGCATGGTATGCAGGTTAGGGACACTGGCCTGTAGTTCAGTGCCTCCTGTCTATCCCCTTTCTTGTATATCGGGACTACGTTAGCTGCTTTCCAAATATCTGGCAGTTCCCCTGTTGCCAGTGATTTGTTATACACTATGGAGAGTGGTAGGCTCAGTTCTCTTGCTCCTTCCTTTAGAACCCAAGGGGAGATTCCATCTGGGCCTATAGCCTTCGTCACGTCCAACTCTAGTAAACACTTCCTTACTTCCCCACTGGTAATCTCAAACTCTTCAAGTGGTTCCTGGTTAGCTATTCCCTCACTTACCTCTGGAATTTCTCCTTGTTCTAAGGTGAAGACCTCCTGGAATTTCTTATTCAATTCCTCACACACTTCCTTGTCATTTGTAGTGAATCCTTCCGCCCCTATCCTTAATCTCATAACCTGTTCCTTTACTGTTGTTTTTCTCCTAATGTGGCTATGCAACAATTTAGGCTGAGTCTTTGCCTTGCTTGCGATGTCATTTGCGATGTGTGTGTGTGTGTGTGTGTGTGTGTGTGTGTGTGTGTGTGTGTGTGTGTGTGTGTGTGTGTGTGTGTGTGTGTGTGTGTGTGTGTGTGTGAGCCAGACCACAGATGGGTAAGCACTTCCCGCCCACCTGCTCCCACACCCACTCCCAAGCACTAACAGTATCGTAACCAACAACAGTCCACTGGATCACACAGTTAATTAAGCCTTGAGTCGAACATACACGAACGTAACGTCTGTGCATTAAATGGCCCGTGATAAGTGCACCGAATCACCACTATCGCTCCCCTGCTGCCCTTACTGCGTTGTCGGCCTCTAATTACTTCCTTAACTATTCCTAATTCACCTCGTAACTAGGAGTAATTATCGCCAAATGCAGGTTAATTATCTTAGAAAGGTTCTGCGCCGTTTTGGAAAGTTATAATTGTGGTAATCAGCAAGTTGGTAGTATCCAAGTGAAGATTAAAGTTGATGACAGGGATGCTGCCGTCATCTGGAGGTGTTGATCTGTACAAATGACAGGGATGCTGCCGTCATCTGGTGTTGTTGAGTCTGTACAGATGCTGACATTTGGCACCGCTGGCGTCAGGCACGGTGAGAAAGTGAGATAAACTCTCAGATTACAATTTATTCACACTGTATCAGATACTTAAAGTTGGTGTAAAGTTTATGCAGACTATATCATCATACTGCAGATAGTGCCAGATGTCATATATATGCGTGGAGCCAGATGGCTCCAGACGGTGTCAGGTGTGTGCCAACATGGTGTCACTAGGGTATCGTAACTCTTTTTAGATGTAATTGTTAATAAGTGTCATAATTTAGAGTCTCTGAATTGAGTCCAGGTCAAGGCCTGTAGAGAGCCCTGGACGTGACCTAGTGTAGGGGCGTGGTTAAAGGTGTTGGTGTAACCTAACCTGCATCTTAGAGACATCTTCACGGCCTAATTTTGGAGTCACTCTTTCCTCAGAGGTCTCAGTTATACTGGGAGTGGGTAAATAATGCCTAACTGGTTCCTGGTTCCTGGCTTACTTTGGTGACTGTTGCCTACACACACAACAGTGGGCCAGGAAGATACAGTTGCGTGTGGTGGTGTTGCGTGTGGTGGGCCGGCGTGTGAGTGGTGTAGCGTGCACCCACAGCACACCATTCGCTCTCAAATCGTTTTGTGGAGGGACGCAGTCTGAAGCAGAGCAACATTCACTCAGAATGTTCAGTAATATGTTTATTGTTTGTGATGTGTGTCTATATATATATATATATATATATATATATATATATATATATATATATATATATATATATATATATATATATATATATATATATATATATATAATATATATATATATACTTGAGCTAGCTCATCCCTTTGTGTGTATTTATACCTCAATAAACTCATTTCAATTTCTACTTGTTCCGTATGATGGTTCCCTACATCATGCGCTGGTGCTACCTGTCCCCACCTCTGCCCACAAGATAGCAGACAGACTAAGAGCTTTTTCCAACCTCAAGGATTAGGAGTACGCCCTGCGTTCATTTTAGACCACAGAGCCTTCTCTCCTCCAGGTTAACGTTTCCTCTTAGGCAGTTTATCCCAGATTTGAGTACACATAAACGTTAAAATACAAGTTTAAAAATACAAGTTTATTTTCATATTACTAAAATTATCTCAGTTAATCAATCATACTGATGGCGTTGCTACAGTAATGGTACCAGAGAGATCATAAAGAACCAGTGAGAATGTAAGAACACCATCTTATGTACTCTCTCAAACACAATGTACATTCTTGTATGTAAATAAACAAATAAATCATTAATCAATCAATTGATTATATTAGTGAGAGCCTCAGTGCCACGCGGGATGGCACTACGGGACAAAGACCTGACCACTTACATGAGTGCCAGTGTGTACCAACAGCTGTGCTGGCCCTAGTGCCACCATATGGTACTTTTAACAAAGAAAATGAGAATAAAGGAACCTGCACAAGGCCTATTGGCCCATACGAGAGATTTCCTATTGATATCCCTCCCCCTATAAGAACAAATGATCGTCTCAAGGCTCTCAAAATGTTCCCCCCAGAAAGGAGAGGAGAGAGGGAACATATAAACATGGAGGAGAATGGAAGACAAGGCCCTATATGTCCACAATAACATAAACAGCTTACCGGAGCGTGAGATATGGCAGGAAGTGCAGAGTACACTCGGTGATGTGTTGGCACAGAGAACACTGATCTGTCTGCCTGTAGGCCGCGTGTGAAGAGCTAGAGCTCGCGTCCTCGTAGTTACTGATAGGTGAGCACGACTCTTCAGCCTTCTTCCAGCAAGTATAAGAAATATTGCAAGCACAAAAGGGGATATTTTTCAGGAGACAATTGGATATATTCCGGCAGGGGGCGGCGGGCGAACCAGGTTGTAGTGGACATGTTGTTGACCCGCGGGTCATTGCTGTCAACGGCCTGATGAAGCAAGTAGTCATCAGACACACCTGGCTCCCCAGGCTCAGTTGTTTACCTGTAGTCGAAACCGACTTCAGGTGTTGCAGTATTCAAATAATGAGTTTCTGATTACTACAAGAACAAAGTCTACCTGTATATAGACTTTGCATTTAGACTTCCTCAATCTCTTCCTGCCTCATTTCCTTCTCTCTCATTCACCCGTTCCCACTCTTAAATCCACTCTTGTTTACCTCATTCACTTTGCCTTCCTCCATCACACCCTCCCGGTATTTCGCTTCCTCCCTCCTTTGCCTGCCTCACACCTTGCCTGCCTCGCCTCCTCCCTCTCTTGCCTGCCTGACCTCCTCCCTCTCTTGCCTGCCTGACCTCCTCCCTGCCTCTCGAGTGATGGGCAGCACCAACAAGCACAGCAGGAGCCAAGAGTGGTGCTGGCAGGAGGTTGAGGAAGGCTGTAATATGCGCCTCTCAACCCGCCATCAAAACAAAGTGCTCCCGAACTCAACACGTTACTGAGATACCAACATGTTACCGTCCGGGATCTCCTCATACTTCATGCCGGCTCCGGAGGTGCTGGGTACTGATGACGCCGGTGTAGCTAAACCGGTCCCGGTCTTACACGAACGCAAATACCGGCTTGTGCGGTAGATGGATCTCAGCCGGCAGTACGGAGATGCGACGGACCGTACGACTGTGGGAAATATCGTACGCCACGGCCCACTGCCCCAGCGGAGCGGGGACTGCTATTATTACGGAGGGGCTTCGGTGGCGCCCAGACCTGTCTATAACGGAAGGGTGGGGGGGGGGGGGGGGGTGGGCGAGCAGTAGGGGGACAAACATGGGGGTCTAGACGGGTTTTTGTCCGGGGGGCAGAGCAGTAACTGTCTACGGTCGCCAGGGGACAGGAGCCGTGAAGGTGTTCACTGCAGCGAGGGCTGTTGTGGTGGCTCGCTACCTGTGTCGCCTCACCCTCGGTATATACAATATTACAACACTGTGTCGTGTTGGTATACTATGTTATATAGCCAGAGTGTTGGTATACTATGTTATATAGCCAGAGAGTGTTGGTATACTATGTTATATAGCCAGAGTGTTGGTATACTATGTTATATAGCCAGAGAGTGTTGGTATACTATGTTATATAGCCAGGGAGTGTTGGTATACTATGTTATATAGCCAGGGAGTGTTGGTATACTATGTTATATAGCCAGGGAGTGTTGGTATACTATGTTATATAGCCAGAGTGTTGGTATACTGTTATATAGCCAGGGAGTGTTGGTATACTATGTTATATAGCCAGGGAGTGTTGGTATACTATGTTATATAGCCAGGGAGTGTTGGTATACTATGTTATATAGCCAGAGTGTTGGTATACTGTTATATAGCCAGAGAGTGTTGGTATACTATGTTATATAGCCAGAGAGTGTTGGTATACTATGTTATATAGCCAGGGAGTGTTGGTATACTATGTTATATAGCCAGAGAGTGTTGGTATACTATGTTATATAGCCAGAGAGTGTTGGTATACTATGTTATATAGCCAGAGAGTGTTGGTATACTGTTATATAGCCAGAGAGTGTTGGTATACTATGTTATATAGCCAGAGAGTGTTGGTATACTATGTTATATAGCCAGAGAGTGTTGGTATACTATGCTATATAGCCAGAGAGTGTTGGTATACTATGTTATATAGCCAGAGAGTGTTGGTATACTATGTTATATAGCCAGAGAGTGTTGGTATACTATGTTATATAGCCAGAGAGTGTTGGTATACTATGTTATATAGCCAGAGAGTGTTGGTATACTATGCTATATAGCCAGAGAGTGTTGGTATACTATGTTATATAGCCAGAGAGTGTTGGTATACTATGTTATATAGCCAGAGAGTGTTGGTATACTATGTTATATAGCCAGAGAGTGTTGGTATACTATGTTATATAGCCAGAGAGTGTTGGTATACTATGCTATATAGCCAGAGAGTGTTGGTATACTATGTTATATAGCCAGAGAGTGTTGGTATACTATGTTATATAGCCAAAGTTCCCTTTTTAGAAATCAAGACATTGATTTCATTCTAATTATAATTGGGAAAGCCAGTAGGAGCCATGTGGAGGATAGACATACTGTCTATAGTCTCTTCAATATCCAGTGGGGATAGGGTGACATCTGATATATGATTTGATTTTGGTATCACATCAATTAAATATTAGTTTGGATTAGCAATCTTCAGTGGGTTTAGTGGCTCGCTGAAGACAGAGTCGTACTGATTCCTCGGTATTTCGCTATTTTTTTGTTGTCATCTGTGAAATGTGTTGTCATCTGTTGATAAAATATTTCGGATTTCTCACTGATGGCCTTTTGCTCTCTTTGCCTCTCCTGGGTTTTGTATGATAATTGTAGCTTTAGTTCAATTGTTTCTATTTCTCTATATAGCCTTCTTCGCCGTTCTTAAGATAGGGTGCGACTCTCAAGTTGTTCCGCGATTCGATTCAAATGACCCGCACATCCGTAGCAGGTCATTTGCCATGTGCCTGTTTATTTATACTACTTCCCGGACTACTCTCTGATATAACTGTATTAGCCAGGTGATTCCATTTCAGGTGCCATAGGTTGAAGTCCCTCAAGCAAGGTGATGTTCGTGGCTGGATTTATGAGGTTTCCCAAGCAGTGTTCTATTTTGCAGGCGATGAGTCACAATAACGTGGCTAAAGTAAGTTGACCAGATCACACACTAGAAGGTGAAGGGACGACGACGTTTCGGTCCGTCCTGGACCAATCTCAAGTCGATTGTCGAATGGTCCGACTTGAGAATGGTCCAGGACGGACCGAAACGTCGTCGTCCCTTCACCTTCTAGTGTGTGGTCTGGTCAACAGTGTTTTATTTTCATTAGTTGGTCTATAAACTGCTGAGGGTTTCCCTCCGGTGACTTATATACAAGGACAACAACTACATTTAGGATCTATTTTAACTACCAGCACTTCCACCATACCTTTGTGGTGTATAGCATCCCAGTACAGATGAGTGTGTCTTTGATGTACAGGCTGACCCCCACCCTACTGTGGGGTGAGTACCAGATTACCGTCACAATTTTGTATGTTGTGATCATGTCACCTTTTTTTGTCTTGTTTACTGGTGTCGGCATATTTAACGCCTCCGGTCTCTCCCCAGTGCTCTCGCTTGTTGCTCTATGTCCGGGAGCCATCTTGTAGCGTGTCTTTGTCGGGAGATGACGATGCGGGTAGGGAATATATATATAATCTTACAGCCTCTCCCCAGACTAACATTATTTACACTAATTTACTGCTAACACGGGTTTCCTGCCTCCCTGTCTGCTGTGCTCCCTCCCTCACTCACTCTGAGTGCCTCCCTCCCTGCCTGCCAGTCACCAGTGAAAGAAACAGTCGTGTGGATCACTGGTGTATTGACCCCCCCCCCACCCCACCCACCCACCCCCATGTCCGGCCCCTCTACCTCCTCATGATCAGTGGGGGGGGGGGGGGGGCAGCCCTTCTTGCACCACACACACACACACACACACACACACACACACACACACACACACACACACACACACACACACACACACACACACATCAGTTGATTGACAGTAAAGAGGCGGGACCAAAGAGCCAGAGCTCAACCCCCGCAAGCACAACTAGGTGAGTATACACACACATACACCCTCTTACACACCAAAAGGGATAAGTGTGTGTGTGTGTGTGTGTGTGTGTGTGTGTGTGTGTGTGTGTGTGTGTGTGTGTGTGTGTGTGTGTGTGTACTCACCTATTTGTCCTTGCGGGGGTTGAGCTCTGGCTCTTTGGTCCCGCCTCTCACCCCCTCAGTCTACTGGTGTACAGATTCCTGAGCTTCTCGGGCTCTATCATATCTACACTTGAAACTGTGTATGGCGTCAGCCTCCACCACACCATCCTAGAGGGTAGTGATGTGTCTGGCTCCACTCCACACCCCTCCACTCACCTCGCTCCTCCACACTCTTTGTATTTACCTGTATTTGTCTGAGGGGTTACTGTTTCTAGTGGCCTCCACGGGGACAGGAAGCTGGAGGTTTGTCATAGGTGCCCCTATTATTTCTTCCAACTGTATTTTCAACTGCCAGCCTGCCTATCTGTCTATCTATCAGCCATTCTACCAACCTGTCTGTCTGTCTATCAACCATTCTACCAACTTGTCTGTCTGTCTACCAGCCATTCTACCAACCTGTCTGTCGGCCTGTTTGATTACTATCCTGTCTGTTACCTGTAGGTTACCTTGAGCTGGTCTCGCGGGTCAACGTCCCCCACGATGTTTCTGACCAAACTTGGCCCGTTGTCGGTCTGATCAACTAGGCTGTTACAGCCAGCACTGCACGCGGGTTGTCATTTGAAATCACCGCCTAATTGGTTTAGAACCCCTTGGACGGGTTTATCAAGTTCCGTCTTGAAAGCTGAGACGGTCGCCAAGTTTATGAACCTATGTTATGTTTAGACGGAGGGTGTTGAGCCGTCTTGGGGCCCCTTCGGGTGTTTATAGAAATATCTCTTTAAAGGTTTTAGTTACGTTACAATGGGTACAATGACCCATCATTGTACCCATTGTACTCATCCTGACAAGCCTTTTGGTCTCATGTGGAGACTTCACTCTGCTGATTCGAAAACCATCTGAGATGTAAATTACGATGTGTATATATAAATGACTATATATATCTATAAATTATTATATATAAATTATGATATATGATGTATATCGTTAGCCTGCGGGGTCACTGATTCCTGGTACCATTGGAGGTCATTGCGAAGACCACTGAGGCTATAGTCTGCAGTCAATCACAATTACAATCAGAAACTGTATCCGTAGTAACTTATACAAATGGTTACCTTTGTAACTGGACTGAACGGGGATACAGCAGTGTAAATCAAACTTATATTTTTACACAATTTAAACAATTATATATTTAGTTTACAATTTCAGTGGGGATATTTTATGGTGAAAGAACGTGAAGTATACCATTAGACCACCAAACTTAAATGATTAGCTTCCTGGAAGCTAATCATTCCAGGAAGTTATGGAACTTAGAAATTATAGAACCAAGTTATATACAAGTTATAGAACCCTCATTTTTTTTAACAATGTGACTTACAGTAGTAAGGTTCTGCACCTGAAAGTGTACTATTGTACGCTTTGTAATAAGTAGAGACACCAGGGGGGTAGATTTCATACTTTTCAGGTCTGGGATAGTGTGTAGCGTGTTACTTGGGCAGTATTGTATAATACTGTGTTGTATTATTGTATTGTACATTATTTTGTATTTTTGTTTGCTGCCACTGTTGAAGTATGGGTGTATTAGGGCCTGTGACTTTGTGGCTGACAGTATGTCATAGTACTCACAGTATGAGGGAGAGTATGATAGTACTCACAGTATGAGGAGAGTATGATAGGCATGAGTGACAAGTAATATATGTCGTATGTTTACATCAAGTAACATTCCTTGTGTGTGTCTTATCATACTTTGTAGTAGTGGCTGTTGGTCTGACGTAAGCTTAAGACTGTAGGTCTAACATAAGCTTAAGACTGTAGGTCTAACATAAGCTTAAGACTGTAGGTCTAACATAAGCTTAAGACTGTAGGTCTTAACATAAGCTTAAGACTGTAGGTCTAACATAAGCTTAAGACTGTAGGTGTAACATAAGCTTAAGACTGTAGGTGTAACATAAGCTTAAGACTGTAGGTCTAACATAAGCTTAAGACTGTAGGTGTAACATAAGCTTAAGACTGTAGGTGTAACATAAGCTTAAGACTGTAGGTGTAACATAAGCTTAAGACTGTAGGTCTAACATAAGCTTAAGACTGTAGGTGTAACATAAGCTTAAGACTGTAGGTCTAACATAAGCTTAAGACTGTAGGTCTAACATAAGCTTAAGACTGTAGGTCTTAACATAAGCTTAAGACTGTAGGTCTAACATAAGCTTAAGACTGTAGGTGTAAGCTTAATGTGTGTGGTTATAGTGAGTGATAGTGTTGGGGTTTAGGTGTGAAGAAGGACTTGTAGTGGAGGTATAGTGAGCTGAGTGTGGTGACGGTGATGGTGACTGGTGTTGGTGGTCATTTAACAGAGGTGGTGGAGGCGCCGGCGTGTATCACGATGGTGACGAGCTCTCCTCTTCAGCGTCTGCTCCTGGTGGTTCCTCCCCCTGGTGCTCCCTGGTGACCTGACCCCAGGCACCATGACCTCGGAGGCCCCCAGGCACCCGTGCCCCTCCTCCCCCTTCCCTGGCACCGCCTCAGACTCGGCCAGTGACGAAGCTTCCTCGAGGGACTATGGCCCTGATGACCTAACAAGGGTCACGCCTGTCAAGAGGCGGAGACTCTTGCCATTGGTTGACCTCAGGTAACGCCCCGTCTTGACCGCCCTTTTTCATTACATTGTTTCCATTTGTTCTCTCTTATCTGACTTGTATCACAATGTAGTGTAGTGGTGATTGATGGTGAGGCCGCATGGTGCCATCTATCACATCCTTCAGTGCCAGTGCCACAAGCAAGGGTGGAAAAGGTCTCTTGCCTGTAATCACCTGTTATAACATTACTGGGTCATGCAAGCGTTCGTTGCCTGAAAACAGGAGACCCGTGGGTCGAGATGGATTGAAAGCTGGGTGGAGAGGGCCAGAATATAGTGCCAGTTTGGCCCTGTTGAGTGGTGTGGCTGCATGAATGACCAGAGTCGAGGGAATGTTGTGTGGGACTCCAGTGCCACGTCTTGGATGGGGTGGAATATAGCATAGAGCCACCCAGAACCATAGAGTTCACATCCAGAGACCCCACAGCAGTGCTAATGATAATTAATTCACTGGTGCTGTCCCGTCTTGAGTACTGCTCGGTACTCACTTCCCCTTTGAGAGCAGGAGAGATCTCTGAATTAGAGGGAATACAGAGAACATATACGGCACGCATAGACACGATAAAGCACTTAAATTATTGGGACCGTCTCGAAGCACTTAAAATGTACTCTCTGGAAAGGAGACGAGAGAGGTATGAAATAATATACACATAGAAGATACTGGAGGGCCAGGTCCCAAATTTGCACAGTAGAATAACAACATACTGGAACGAAAGATACGTAGGGAAATGCAGAATAGAACCAGTGAAGAGTAGAGGTGTCATAGACACAATCAGAGAACATCAGATGTCCACAGTTCAACACCCTCCCAGCAAATATAAGAAATATTGCTGGAACAAAGGTGGATGTATTCAAGAGGCACTTGGATACGTTCTTGCAAGAAGTGCCGGACCAACCAGGCTGTAATGGATATGTGGGCCTACGGGCTGCTCCAAGCAACAGCCTGTTGGACCAAGTTATCACGTCGAACCTGGCCCCAGGACGGGCTCGGGGGAGTAGAAGAACTCCCAGAACCCCATCCAGGTACACTCCAGGTAGCTCACCCCTCATTGGTCCACGGGGCAACCCACGTGTGAGTGTCGTAGAGGTTATTTGCATGTTACATATTCGTAGCCTGCACCGTTTGGGCATCTCTCTTGATTATATATATATATATATATATATCCAATTTTCTTTTTATCAAAATTTATACGATTAGATGTATTTGTTAATGGATCTGTGTGTGTGTCTGTGCATGCCTCGCTAAGCCTGTGTCTTCAGCATGTGGGGTGACTGCTTGCAAGCACTGTTGCATGACATTCTGCCTTCAGTATTTATCATTGCTACTGTAGATAGCACGGGGACGGGAGTGGGTGGGTTAGCATGACCAGGCGAACCCAGGCTCGATGCCACTATGCACACACAAGCTGTAAGCTGGCAGCTTAACAATACACATAGAAGCAGGTGTAAGCTGCGTGTGTGCTAGTATGCAGACGCCGGCACTAACCTCACTATAGCAACTCATACACAGATTCCATTGGTAAGCAGACTCGACACTAATGCGCAGACGACACCACCTTGCTGTTGCGCTGACATGTTGACAACACGACCACTCTGACAGCCTCTCCTCCACCAGTGTGGGCTGACAGCCTCTCCTCCACCAGTGTGGGCTGACAGCCTCTCCTCCACCAGTGTGGGCTGACAGCCTCTCCTCCACCAGTGTGGGCTGACAGCCTCTCCTCCACCAGTGTGGGCTGACAGCCTCTCCTCCACCAGTGTGGGCTGACAGCCTCTCCTCCACCAGTGTGGGCTGACAGCCTCTCCTCCACCAGTGTGGGCTGACAGCCTCTCCTCCACCAGTGTGGGCTGACAGCCTCTCCTCCACCAGTGTGGGCTGACAGCCACTCCTCCACCAGTGGCTGTCTCCTCCACCAGTGTGGGCTGACAGCCTCTCCTCCACCAGTGTGGGCTGACAGCCTCTCCTCCACCAGTGTGGGCTGACAGCCTCTCCTCCACCAGTGTGGGCTGACAACCACTCCTCCGCCAGTGTGGGCTGACAACCACTCCTCCGCCAGTGTGGGCTGACAGCCTCTCCTCCACCAGTGTGGGCTGACAGCCTCTCCTCCACCAGTGTGGGCTGACAGCCTCTCCCCCACCAGTGTGGGCTGACAGCCTCTCCTCCACCAGTGTGGGCTGACAGCCTCTCCTCCACCAGTGTGGGCTGACAGCCTCTCCTCCACCAGTGTGGGCTGACAGCCTCTCCTCCACCAGTGTGGGCTGACAGCCTCTCCTCCACCAGTGTGGGCTGACAGCCTCTCCCCCACCAGTGTGGGCTGACAGCCTCTCCTCCACCAGTGTGGGCTGACAGCCTCTCCTCCACCAGTGTGGGCTGACAGCCTCTCCTCCACCAGTGTGGGCTGACAGCCTCTCCTCCACCAGTGTGGGCTGACAGCCTCTCCCCCACCAGTGTGGGCTGACAGCCTCTCCTCCACCAGTGTGGGCTGACAGCCTCTCCTCCACCAGTGTGGGCTGACAGCCTCTCCTCCACCAGTGTGGGCTGACAGCCTCTCCTCCACCAGTGTGGGCTGACAGTCTCTCCTCCACCAGTGTGGGCTGACAGCCTCTCCTCCACCAGTGTGGGCTGACAGCCTCTCCTCCACCAGTGTGGGCTGACAGCCTCTCCTCCACCAGTGTGGGCTGACAGCCTCTCCCCCACCAGTGTGGGCTGACAGCCTCTCCTCCACCAGTGTGGGCTGACAGCCTCTCCTCCACCAGTGTGGGCTGACAGCCTCTCCTCCACCAGTGTGGGCTGACAGCCTCTCCTCCACCAGTGTGGGCTGACAGCCTCTCCCCCACCAGTGTGGGCTGACAGCCTCTCCCCCACCAGTGTGGGCTGTCAACACAACAAATGCTGTCATTCTTTTGGTCGCAGCCTTTGAAAAATGAAGTTAAAATACCGGAAGAATTAAAGAGGGCGGAAGAGAAGGGGAAAAACTTCAAGGACATGAGAGAGGGAGGGAGGGAGGATGAGGGATGGTGGGAACGAGGAAATATAATAAATTAAGGAAGAGAGGAAGCAGAGAGAGAGAGAGAGAGAGAGAGAGAGAGAGAGAGAGAGAGAGATAGAGAGAGAGAGAGAGAGAGAGAGAGAGAGAGAGAGAGAGAGAGAGAGAGAGAGAGAGATAGAGAGAGAGAGAGAGAGAGAGAGAGAGAGAGAGAGAGAGAGAGAGAGAGAGAGAGAGAGAGAGAGAGAGAGAGAGAGGAAAGAGAGGAGAAAGAGAGCAGGAGAGGACAATGGCCGCCTGGCCGCCTTTGTGTCGAGTAAATCGCTGTAACCTGTGTTTACATTCTCGCCCCATTGTCCCATTTTCTTTGTATATGAAGCTCTTATATTGCGGCTTATACTCTATTATTTTGGGTGAAACAATTACAAAGTTTAACCATTGGTGGTTGAAGATGTCGATCCTGTATGGGGGGTCCTGTAGCCCTCCTACTCTCTCTCTCTCTCTCTCTCTCTCTCTCTCTCTCTCTCTCTCTCTCTCTCTCTCTCTCTCTTTCTTTCTTTCTTTCTTTCTTTCTTTCTTTCTTTCTTTCTCTCTCTCTCTCTCTCTCTCTCTCTCTCTCTCTCTCTCTCTCTCTCTCTCTCTCTCTCTCTCTCTCTCTCTCTCTCTCTCTCTCTCTCTCTCTCTCAGGGGAGAGAGAGTCAGAGACTTTGCAACATAAGTAGAATATCGCTTTCCAGTTTGTCCTAACTCAATAGTACCGATTTCTACTTTCCAATTGCGTTGTATGTCGGTATATGTACTATGGTGCTCATCCTTGATATAAGGACTACCAAAACAGGAGGATGGGTTTGTTGGTGAGTGCGCGGTGGAAAGAGTGCGCTAGTATAAGGAATTGGGGGACAGTGCACTTCTTGACTGTTTGGCGAGTGTGCACAACGAAAATGAGTGCATGTTGAGTGCACAGAGTACAAAAAAAGAGTGCATGTTGAGTAAACAGAGTACAAAAAGAGTGCATGCTGAGTGAACAAAGTACAAAAAAAGAGTGCATGTTGAGTGCACAGAGTACAAAAAAAAGTGCATGTATATAAAGTCTAAACACTAGCGGTCTGTACTGAGTGCGTAGAGTTTCAACGCACTCAGAATTACTCACTAAAAACTCGACAGTTTTAAGAATTCGGTCGAGAAGAAATAATTTTTAAGACTTGTTTCTGATGTGCACTACGGCTTTTTTTTTGGGGGGGGGTTAAGACTTTTGTATACCTAGTGTTTGGTTTTATCTTTCTCTTGTTTGCGTGAGTTGGTGGGCGTGTTTGGACGGGCATTCTTCATGCTGTTTGGAGAGTTTGCTTGTGGAGTCTTGAGTTTGCTTGTGGAGTCTTGAGTTTGCTTGTGGAGTCTTGAGTTTGCTTGTGGAGTCTTGAGTTTGCTTGTGGAGTCTTGAGTTTGCTTGTGGAGTCTTGAGTTTGCTTGTGGAGTCTTGAGTTTGCTTGTGGAGTCTTGAGTTTGCTTGTGGAGTCTTGAGTTTGCTTGTGGAGTCTTGAGTTTGCTTGTGGAGTCTTGAGTTTGCTTGTGGAGTCTTGAGTTTGCTTGTGGAGTCTTGAGTTTGCTTGTGGAGTCTTGAGTTTGCTTGTGGAGTCTTGAGTTTGCTTGTGGAGTCTTGAGTTTGCTTGTGGAGTCTTGAGTTTGCTTGTGGAGTCTTGAGTTTGCTTGTGGAGTCTTGAGTTTGCTTGTGGAGTCTTGAGTTTGCTTGTGGAGTCTTGAGTTTGCTTGTGGAGACTTAGACAATTTTCTAAAATATTTCAAAACACTTTTTCTCACTGTGTTTGATCATTTTTTGGTTCATTAAATTTGGAATAAGTTTTTATTGTCTTGTGTGAAGTTTGTCTTGTGTGATAAATCATGGTTAGTTAGCAAGCTGGATCTGATTGTATTGCGTTTAAAGGAGGTTTAATGTTATTTGAATGTTTTTATTTATTTTGAGGGGTGGACTGTGTTTGTGTGTGTGTGTGTGTGTGTGTGTGTGTGTGTGTGTGTGTGTGTGTGTGTGTGTGTGTGTGTGTGTGTGTGTACTCACCTAGTTGTGTCTGCAGGATCGAGCATTGACTCTTGGATCCCGCCTTTCGAGCATCGGTTGCTTACAGCAATGACTCCTGTCCTATTTCCCTATCATACCTGGTTTTAAAATTATGAATAGTATTTGCTTCCACCACCTGTTCCTGAAGTGCATTCCATTTCCCCACTACTCTCACGCTAAAAGAAAACTTCCTAACATCTCTGTGACTCATCTGAGTTTCAAGCTTCCATCCATGTCCTCTCGTTCTGTTACTATTCCGTGTGAACATTTCGTCTATGTCCACTCTGTCAATTCCTCTGAGTATCTTATACGTTCCTATCATGTCCCCCCTCTCCCTTCTTCTTTCTAGTGTCGTAAGGCACAATTCCCTCAGGCGCTCTTCATACCCCATCCCTCGTAGCTCTGGGACGAGTCTCGTTGCAAACCTCTGAACCTTTTCCAGTTTCATTATATGCTTCTTCAGATGGGGACTCCATGATGAGGCGGCATACTCTAAGACTGGCCTTACGTAGGCAGTGTAAAGCGCCCTAAATGCCTCCTTACTTAGGTTTCTGAATGATGTTCTAACTTTTGCCAGTGTAGAGTACGCTGCTTTCGTTATCCTATTAATATGTGCCTCAGGAGATAGATTAGGTGTTACGTCCACCCCCAGGTCTCTTTCACGCGTCGTTACAGGTAGGCTGTTCCCCTTCATTGTGTACTGTCCCTTTGGTCTCCTATCTCCTAGTCCCATTTCCATAACTTTACATTTGCTCGTGTTGAATTCTAGTAGCCATTTCTCTGACCATCTCTGCAATCTGTTCAGGTCCTCTTGGAGGATCCTGCAATCCTCATCTGTCACAACTCTTCTCATCAACTTTGCATCATCCGCAAACATCGACATGTAGGACTCTACGCCTGTAAACATGTCGTTAACATATACAAGAAATAGAATTGGTCCCAGCACCGATCCTTGTGGTACTCCACTTGTTACTGTTCGCCAGTCCGACTTCTCGCCCCTTACCGTAACTCTTTGGCTCCTTCCTGTTAGGTAGTTCCTTATCCATTCTAGGACCTTTCCCCCCACCCCCGCCTGCCTCTCGAGCTTGAACAGCAGTCTCATGTGCGGTACTGTATCAAAGGCTTTTTGGCAGTCCAGAAATATGCAGTCTGCCCAACCATCTCTGTCCTGTCTTATCCTCGTTATTTTATCATACAATTCCAGAAGGTTTGTTAGGCACGATTTCCCTGTCCAGAACCCATGTTGATGTTTGTTCACAAACCTAATGTTCTCCAGGTGTGCAACCAGTCGCAGCCTAATTATTCTTTCCAGTATTTTACAGGGGATGCTTGTCAGTGATACAGGTCTGTAGTTAAGTGCCTCCTCCCTATCTCCTTTCTTGAAGATCGGCACGACATTTGCCTTCTTCCAGCAACTGGGCAATTCTCCTGACATAAGTGACTCATTAAAGATCATTGCCAGAGGCACGCTGAGGGCCTGTGCTGCTTCTTTTAGTATCCACGGTGATACTTTGTCTGGTCCAACTGCTTTAGTTGCATCTAGAGTTGTCAACTGTTTCATTACCTCCTCTGCTGTCACCTCTATATCTGATAGTCTTTCATCTAGGGTAACCCCTTCCAACAATGGGAGCTGCTCAGGCTCGGTAGTGAACACTCCATGGAAACTGGCATTCAGTGCCTCGCAGATTTCCTTGTCACTTTCAGTATATGCCCCCTCTGTCTTCCTTAGTCTTGTCACTTGGTCGTTCACCGACATTTTTCTTCTTATATGACTGTGTAGTAACTTGGGTTGTTTTTTCGCTTTGATTGCAATATCGTTCTCATAGTCCCTTTCCGATGTTCGTCTTATGTTAATGTAATCGTTCCTAGCTCTGTTGTATCTGCTTCTGTTGTCCTCTGTTCTTTGTCTTCTGTACTTCCTCCACTCCCGTCTGCTGGCCATTTTTGCTTCCTGACACTGTCTATTAAACCATGGGTTATTATATTCCTTCTTATTTTTTCCCTTTACCGTTGGTATAAATCTCTCTTCGGCCTCCTGGCATTTCTGTATGACTAGGTCCATCATATCTTGGACTGTTTTTCCTCTAATTTCTTCCTCCCACTGCACTTCACCCAGATAGTCCCTTATCCTCATATAGTCCCCTTTCCTGTAGTCAGCTCTCCTTTCCCAGATCTCTTGTCCCATGTGTGTGTGTGTGTGTGTGTGTGTGTGTGTGTGTGTGTGTGTGTGTGTGTGTGTGTGTGTGTGTGTGTGTGTGTGTGTGTTTGTGTGTGTGTGTGTGTGGGTGTGTGTGTGTGTGTGTGTGTGTACTCACCTAGTTGTGTTTGCGGGGGTTGAGCTCTGGCTCTTTGGTCCCGCCTCTCAACCGTCAATCAACAGGTGTACAGATTCCTGAGCCTATCGGGCTCTGTCATATCTACACTTGAAACTGTGTATGGAGTCAGCCTCCGCCACATCACTTCCTAATGCATTCCATTTGTCAACCACTCTGACACTAAAAAAGTTCTTTCTAATATCTCTGTGGCTCATTTGGGCACTCAGTTTCCACCTGTGTCCCCTAGTACGTGTGCCCCTTGTGTTAAATAGACTGTCTTTATCTACCCTATCAATCCCCTTCAGAATCTTGAATGTGGTGATCATGTCCCCCCTAACTCTTCTGTCTTCCAGCGAAGTGAGGTTTAATTCCCGTAGTCTCTCCTCGTAGCTCATACCTCTCAGCTCGGGTACTAGTCTGGTGGCAAACCTTTGAACCTTTTCCAGTTTAGTCTTATCCTTGACTAGATATGGACTCCATGCTGGGGCTGCATACTCCAGGATTGGCCTGACATATGTGGTATACAAAGTTCTGAATGATTCTTTACACAAGTTTCTGAATGCCGTTCGTATGTTGGCCAGCCTGGCATATGCCGCTGATGTTATCCGCTTGATATGTGCTGCAGGAGACAGGTCTGGCGTGATATCAACCCCCAAGTCTTTTTCCTTCTCTGACTCCTGAAGAATTTCCTCTCCCAGATGATACCTTGTATCTGGCCTCCTGCTCCCTACACCTATCTTCATTACATAACATTTGGTTGGGTTAAACTCTAACAACCATTTGTTCGACCATTCCTTCAGCTTGTCTAGGTCTTCTTGAAGCCTCAAACAGTCCTCTTCTGTTTTAATCCTTCTCATAATTTTAGCATCGTCCGCAAACATTGAGAGAAATGAATCGATACCCTCCGGGAGATCATTTACATATATCAGAAACAAGATAGGACCGAGTACAGAGCCCTGTGGGACTCCACTGGTGACTTCACGCCAATCGGAGGTCTCACCCCTCACCGTAACTCTCTGCTTCCTATTGCTTAGATACTCCCTTATCCACTGGAGCACCTTACCAGCTACACCTGCCTGTCTCTCCAGCTTATGTACCAGCCTCTTATGCGGTACTGTGTCAAAGGCTTTCCGACAATCCAAGAAAATGCAGTCCGCCCAGCCCTCTCTTTCTTGCTTAATCTGTGTCACCTGATCGTAGAATTCTATCAAGCCTGTAAGGCAAGATTTACCCTCCCTGAATCCATGTTGGCGATTTGTCACGAAGTCCCTTCTCTCCAGATGTGTTACCAGGTTTTTTCTCACGATCTTCTCCATCACCTTGCATGGTATACAAGTCAAGGACACTGGCCTGTAGTTCAGTGCCTCTTGTCTGTCGCCCTTTTTGTATATTGGGACCACATTCGCCGTCTTCCATATTTCTGGTAGGTCTCCCGTCTCTAGTGACTTACTATACACTATGGAGAGTGGCAGGCAAAGTGCCTCTGCACACTCTTTCAGTACCCATGGTGAGATCCCATCTGGACCAACAGCCTTTCTAACATCCAGATCCAGCAGGTGTCTCTTGACCTCCTCTCTCGTAATTTCGAACTCCTCCAAGGCCGCCTGGTTTACCTCCCTTTCTCCTAGCACAGTGACCTCACCTTGTTCTATTGTGAAGACCTCCTGGAACCTCTTGTTGAGTTCCTCACACACCTCTCTGTCATTCTCTGTATACCTGTCCTCGCCTGTTCTAAGTTTCAATACCTGTTCTTTCACTGTTGTTTTCCTTCTGATGTGACTGTGGAGTAGCTTTGGTTCGGTCTTGGCTTTGTTTGCTATATCATTTTCAAAATTTTTCTCTGCTTCTCTTCTCACCCTGACGTACTCATTCCTGGTTCTCTGGTATCTCTCTCTGCTTTCTGGTGTTCTGTTATTCCGGAAGTTCCTCCACGCCTTTTTGTTCAGTTTCTTCGCTTCCATACATGCCCTATTATACCATGGATTCTTCTGTTGCTTCTCGGATTTTTCCCTTTGGGCCGGGATGAACCTGTTTACTGCCTCCTGACACTTTTGGGTAACATAGTCCATCATACCCTGTACAGACTTGTCTCTGAGGTCTGTGTCCCAAGGTATTTCACTTAGGAAACTTCTCATCTGTTCATAATTCCCCTTTCGGTATGCCAGCCTTTTGATTCCTAGTTCTTTTTGGGGGGAGATAAGTCCTAGCTCTACCAGGTACTCAAAGTTCAATACACTGTGATCACTCATTCCCAAGGGCGCTTCCATCTTAACTTCCCTTATATCCCATTCATTTAGGGTAAATATCAAATCAAGCATTGCTGGTTCATCTTCTCCTCTCATTCTTGTTGGTTCTTTGGTGTGCTGGCTTAGAAAGTTTCTTGTTGCCACGTCCAGCAGCTTAGCTCTCCATGTTTCTGGTCCTCCATGCGGGTCTCTGTTCTTCCAATCTATCTTCCCAATCTATCTATCTGTGTGTGTGTGTGTGTGTGTGTGTGTGTGTGTGTGTGTGTGTGTGTGTGTGTGTGTGTGTGTGTGTGTGGGTGTGTGTGTGTGTGTGTGGGTGTGTACTCACCTAGTTGTGTTGGCGGGGGTTGAGCTCTGGCTCTTTGGTTTTGTGTGTGTGTGTGTGTGTGTGTGTGTGTGTGTGTGTGTGTGTGTGTGTGTGTGTGTGTGTGTGTGTGTGTGTGTGTGTGTGTGTGTGTGGTTCTTGGTCTCCACACAACACACTGGATGGGTGTCTGAGGACCACTTAATGCCTGCTTGGCAGCACTGGATGGAGTGCCATAGTGGTTATCCTGCCAGACCTCCTCGTTAGAGAGTCCTTAGAGTAACCGCGTGGACCATCCTACATATTAGTGACGTAGTGGGCAATTAGAGAGTAGAATTTGGTATTGTTGAATTAGGACAAACTTGAAAAGGTTTTGTATTAGTGTTTGCTAATAAAACTTAAGTATCCTAGGCCTAATACACGCTATCTGAGGCCTAATATAGTACATATATGTGCTATACTAGGCCTAGGAATATTGAGATAAATCTCTCTTTCTCTCTGGCCCTCACGGGCTCACCATAGCCCGTGCTACTTGGGACTTTTTGTTCCAGGTAGCAAATCTTAAACAACGACAACTCTGGCCTAACCCCTTGGGCTGGACGGTAGAGCGACGGTCTCGCTTCATGCAGGTCGGCGTTCAATCCCCGACCATCCAAGTGGTTGGGCACCATTCCTTTCCCCACCGTCCCATCCCAAATCCTGACCCCTGACCCCCTTCCAAGTGCTATATAGTCGTAATGGCTTGGCGTTTTCTCCTCAAATTTCCCTTCCCTTCACTTCCCTTCCCTTACCTTACCTTCAAGGTAAGGTAACCAGGTTCCCTTCAACATCACTAACTTCACTTCTCCCTGAAGGCACGATCTTTATAATTCGGTTCCAGGTTGCGACTTGAAAACCCACCAGTTTGCATGTAATACCCAACCTGCAGTTCATTACTACCCCAGCCTAACAAGGGGGCGTATGTGTGGTTGTGTATGTGTTGTGGTACGTGTGTGTGGTTGTGACGTCATGGGCCAGCCTGACCAATGGGCAGCGCTCTCACTCTCTCATAAACACGCTAACTATGCTCGTTGCAGCGTGATTAATTACTAGACCACCAACATAACAAGCCATAAACTTTATCATTGTACAAACACGTATAATATTTTTGTCTAATTTAGCAAATAAATGGCGGTAGTTTGCAACCATTATAGGTTTTGTGCACAAATTGTGAACAGGTTCCAAACACGGCGACGGACCATTGATGTCTTTGTTGATGAGAGACTTGGCACTCAGAGCCAGAGTGTGGCAGAGCCAGGGGGGGTGGGGGAGGCTGGCACTGGATGGAACTATACTAGATCAATACAATAGATTAATTCTGTCTATGTCTGGTACCAACGCTCAGGGTGATTGGCATGGGCAGGATGAGGGAGGGCAGAGTGAGGGAGAGGCAGGGTGAGGGGAGAGGCAGGGTGAGGGGAGAGGCAGGGTGAGGGGAGAGGCAGGGTGAGGGAGGGCAGAGTGAGGGAGAGGCAGGGTGAGGGGAGACGGAGGAAACATGATAAAAACTGAAAGGGGAGATAAGGGAGAACTGAAATAAAAGGAATGGGGTGTGTGTAGTGGCGGAGAAAGGGGGAAGCACAAGGAAAATTATCGAGGAGGGAAGGAAAAGGGGTTGGAGATGTAGAGTAAAGGGGGGGAAAAGGGTAGGTGAATAAGAGGAGAACCAGAGGAAGGGGTTATAGGAGAGTGTTGGAGGGTTCACAATACCAGTTAATGGTGCCTGCAGCGCCAGCTGGCGGCCAGTGTCTGCACCGTATTGATCACTGCCTCGCTTGCAATATCAACTGACTCTCGTGTCTGTTGCACGGCTTTACCCCACGCTGGACTTGTGATCCTGTGGTCCCGGGTTCGATCCCGGGCGCCGGCGAGAAACAATGGGCAGATTTTCTTTCACCCTATGCCCCTGTATGCCTATAGGTACCTAGGGTGTTAGTCAGCTGTCACGGGCTGCTTCCTGGGGGGTGGAGGCCTGGTCGAGGACCGGGCCGCGGGGGGACTAAAGCCCCGAAATCATCTCAAGGTAACCACATGTGTTACACGCACGCGCACACGCATTTTATCCAAGAGCCAATGCTCGATCCTGCAAGCACAAATAGGTGAGTACACACACGCACACACACACACACTCACACACACACACACACACACACACACACACACACACACACACACACACACACACACACACACACACACACACACACACACACAACAAATCCTGACCACAGTCACATCAGAAGGAAAACAACAGTGAAAGAACAGGTATTGAAACTTAGAACAGGCGAGGACAGGTATACAGAGAATGACAGAGAGGTGTGTGAGGAACTCAACAAGAGGTTCCAGGAGGTCTTCACAATAGAACAGGGTGAGGTCACTGTGCTAGGAGAAAGGGAGGTAAACCAGGCGGCCTTGGAGGAGTTCGAAATTACGAGAGAGGAGGTCAAGAGACACCTGCTGGATCTGGATGTTAGAAAGGCTGTTGGTCCAGATGGGATCTCACCATGGGTACTGAAAGAGTGTGCAGAGGCACTTTGCCTGCCACTCTCCATAGTGTATAGTAAGTCACTAGAGACGGGAGACCTACCAGAAATATGGAAGACGGCGAATGTGGTCCCAATATACAAAAAGGGCGACAGACAAGAGGCACTGAACTACAGGCCAGTGTCCTTGACTTGTATACCATGCAAGGTGATGGAGAAGATCGTGAGAAAAAACCTGGTAACACATCTGGAGAGAAGGGACTTCGTGACAAATCGCCAACATGGATTCAGGGAGGGTAAATCTTGCCTTACAGGCTTGATAGAATTCTACGATCAGGTGACACAGATTAAGCAAGAAAGAGAGGGCTGGGCGGACTGCATTTTCTTGGATTGTCGGAAAGCCTTTGACACAGTACCGCATAAGAGGCTGGTACATAAGCTGGAGAGACAGGCAGGTGTAGCTGGTAAGGTGCTCCAGTGGATAAGGGAGTATCTAAGCAATAGGAAGCAGAGAGTTACGGTGAGGGGTGAGACCTCCGATTGGCGTGAAGTCACTAGTGGAGTCCCACAGGGCTCTGTACTCGGTCCTATCTTGTTTCTGATATATGTAAATGATCTCCCGGAGGGTATCGATTCATTTCTCTCAATGTTTGCGGACGATGCTAAAATTATGAGAAGGATTAAAACAGAAGAGGACTGTTTGAGGCTTCAAGAAGACCTAGACAAGCTGAAGGAATGGTCGAACAAATGGTTGTTAGAGTTTAACCCAACCAAATGTAATGTAATGAAGATAGGTGTAGGGAGCAGGAGGCCAGATACAAGGTATCATCTGGGAGAGGAAATTCTTCAGGAGTCAGAGAAGGAAAAAGACTTGGGGGTTGATATCACGCCAGACCTGTCTCCTGCAGCATATATCAAGCGGATAACATCAGCGGCATATGCCAGGCTGGCCAACATACGAACGGCATTCAGAAACTTGTGTAAAGAATCATTCAGAACTTTGTATACCACATATGTCAGGCCAATCCTGGAGTATGCAGCCCCAGCATGGAGTCCATATCTAGTCAAGAATAAGACTAAACTGGAAAAGGTTCAAAGGTTTGCCACCAGACTAGTACCCGAGCTGAGAGGTATGAGCTACGAGGAGAGACTACGGGAATTAAACCTCACTTCGCTGGAAGACAGAAGAGTTAGGGGGGAGATGATCACCACATTCAAGATTCTGAAGGGGATTGATAGGGTAGATAAAGACAGTCTATTTAACACAAGGGGAACACGCACAAGGGGACACAGGTGGAAACTGAGTGCCCAAATGAGCCACAGAGATATTAGAAAGAACTTTTTTAGTGTCAGAGTGGTTGACAAATGGAATGCATTAGGAAGTGATGTGGTGGAGGCTGACTCCATACACAGTTTCAAGTGTAAATATGACAGAGCCCGATAGGCTCATGAATCTGTACACCTGTTGATTGACGGTTGAGAGGCGGGACCAAAGAGCCAGAGCTCAACCCCCGCAAACACAACTAGGTGAGTACAACTAGGTGAGTACACACACACACACACACACACACACACACACACACACACACACACACACGCTTCAAGGAGGGTTGAGACAGATGAGGATTGTAGGATTCTCTAGGATGACTTGAAACAGGTTGCAGAGCTGGTTCAATAAAGTACTGCTAGAGTTCAACAGTAACAAATGCAAGGCGATGGAAATAGTGGCATGAGCCAGGAGACCGAAAGGCCAATATACGATGAAGGGACACTACTTCCCTATAACGACTATGGAGAAAGACCTGGGAGTGGACATAACACCAAACTTGTATAAATAGAATAACGTCAGCCGCATACTCTATGCTGTCAAAAGTCTGAACATCCTTCAGAAACTTGAATAAGGAGGCTTTTAGATCACTGTATACCGCCTATGTGAGGCCAGTCTTAGAGTATGCCGCCCCCCCTCCTCCCCCCATCTTAAAAAAACACATAAGGAAGCTGGAAAAGGTGCAGAAATTTGCAACGAAACTCGTCCCAGAGCTGCGAGGGATGAGGTACGAAGATAGACTGAAGGAACTAAACCTGACGATGTTAGAAAGGAGGAGGTAGAGAGAGGGGACATGATTCAGACGTATAAAATACTTTGAGGGATTGACAAGGTGGAAACAGAGGAAATATTTACAATGAATAACAATAGAACAAGGGGGCACGGATGGAAGCTTGAGACTCAGATGTGTCATAGAGATGTTAGAAAATTTTCTTTTAGCCTAAAGGTAGTGAGTAAATGAAATGACCTAAAGGAGCAGATTGTAGAGGCTAACATGTAAGAGACTAACATGCTAACAAAGAACGACAGAAAAGTGTGTGAGGAGCTGAACAAGAGATTCCAGGAAGTCTTCACAATAGTGCATGAGGAAAGTGCCTAAACTGAGAGAGAGATGACTGTAAACCAATAACTCTAAAATTACCCAAGATGAGGTACAGAGGCAACTACTAGAGTTGGGACCAGACACAATGTCACAACTGACACGTGAGTAGAATCCTGTGCTTGATGCATTGTATTCCATACAAGACACTGGAAATAGGAGAACTGGCAGAAAGTTTGAAGACATTTACTGTAGTCTCAATATACGAGAAGGGAGATAGACAGGAGCCACTGATCTATCTATAGCCCAGTGGCCCTAACTTCCAATAATATGTAAGATGTTAGAGCACAATCTAACACATTCATTAGAGAACATTAGAGTACATTCTAACATTCATTAGAGTACATTCTAACATTCATTAGAGTACATTCTAACACATTCATTAGAGAACATTAGAGCACAATCTAACACATTCATTAGAGAACATTAGAGTACATTCAAACACATTCATTAGAGAACATTAGAGTACATTCTAACATTCATTAGAGTACATTCTAACACATTCATTAGAGCACATTCTAACACATTCATTAGAGCACATTCTAACACATTCATTAGAGCACATTCTAACACATTCATTAGAGCACATTCTAACACATTCATTAGAGCACATTCTAACACATTCATTAGAGCACAATAGAGCACATTCAACAACCAGCACGGGTTCAAGGATGGTAAATCTTGACTAACATATTTAATAGAATTCTATGACCAAGCGAATCCAACCACTTGAACTGATCGGTACAGCAATGCCCTTCCTTTAGGCAAGTCGTCGTTCGATCCCCGTTGATCTAAATGGCTGGGCACCATTCCTTCCGTCCGTCACACCCCAGACCTTAGTCCTCGTATCCCTGCCAGGCGCAGTGTAGCCATATTGCCTTAGCGCCCTCTCCTGATAACCATTTAATAAATAATTATGACGATGAGTGAGGCAGGACAGAAGAGTGGGGCTGACTGCTGGGCTGCTGACACGCTGACCCACATCAACCTGTCCTCCTACAAAGAACGTCGCTTTTCGCTCGTATGCGTTACATGAGGCCAAAAATTGTCGTACTAGAAAGTGGAAGCGGCTGGCGAAAGTGACGTACGGACCCGTTTTCTGTTTTGGGTCCTCTGGTAGGTTAGGAGAGACCACTTTAAATTGACCGTTTTTTTGGTGGGAAACTTTAGGGGGAGGACGGAGTGGACAGGAGACCAGCCCGCAGGTCTGGTCTCCTGTGTCCTCCTGCAGGTCTGGGCCCGCAGGTCTGGTCTCAGGAGACCAAAGCTGCGGTGGTGTAATGGGCCCATTACCTCAGCAACAACCAATCAGAGCGAGGACTGCACCGGTGGTTGTGTTGACGAGCGGGTGGAGCAGTGTGCGGCAGACGTCGGGCTGAGTCATGAACAAGCGCCGAGGGCCTCATAATGCAGGCGTCGGAGGTGCATGAGGCAGCGCATGGTGAGTTGTTGCAGATGCAAGTGACTCACGCTCGGTCGATACTACCGCTCATGTGGCTCCCTTGCAACACTGCCGCTCCTGCAACACTGCCGCTCCTGCAACACTGCCGCTCCTGCAACACTGCCGCTCCTGCAACACTGCCGCTCCTGCAACACTGCCGCTCCTGCAACACTGCCGCTCCTGCAACACTGCCGCTCCTGCAACACTGCCGCTCCTGCAACACTTTATGGCTGTCGCACACGCCATTCAGCACACGAGTGGAGCGCGGAGTGCAACGAGCGCCTCCCGCGATGCAACACATTGCCCTACTGAGTGCCGCAGACATAGACATGGCATGTCCTCTATTCCACGAGACTGTAGAGGGGTTCTAGATGGTGCCTCATGGTGCCAGGCACTGCAGGCGAGGAGCAGCGGAGGTGGCGGTGTTAGAGCCACGGGCCCGCGGACCCAGAGCCACAGGGTCCCATGGAAGAGTGACACGGCATGTTACCACCACTGCAGAGTCCGTGCCCGCAATGCTGGGGTCCTTAGCAAGATGATGCAACACCCAAGAGAACTGCTGCACACATAACTGGCAGCGACGCCGTATGCTCTTATTGCTGTTGTCTAGGAGAGAGAGGGAGAGAGAGAGAGAGAGAGAGAGAGAGAGAGAGAGAGAGAGAGAGAGAGAGAGAGAGAGAGAGACAGAGACAGAGACAGAGAGACAGAGAGTGTGAGAGAGAGAGAGAGAGAGAGAGAGAGAGAGAGAGAGAGAGAGAGAGAGAGAGAGAGAGAGAGAGAGAGAGAGAGAGAGAGAGAGAGAGAGTTCTTGCAAGAAGTACAAGACTAATCGAGTTGTATTGGGTATGTGGGGCCTGCGGGCCGCTCCAAGCAACAGCCTGTTGGACCAAGTTATCCCAAGTCGAACCCCAGTCCGGGCTCGGGAAGTATGAGAACTCTCAGAACCACCCTCTATAGGTATGTTCCAGGTATGCTGGTGTGAGTCTTGTTGCAAGTGTGACTGGAGTTGGGACTCCTCGCCACTTGCCAACACCAACAGCGGTGTTGGCCACCACTCGAACACCGACACCTTTTACATTGCACTATTTTCATTCAACGCCACGTCGTGAAGCCCGTACAGCGCTCCCTGTCGCCAACACCAACAGTTTGGCAGGTCATCATGAGTTTAATTATGGTCAACAAGGGAATTTAATCATTCTGCCGGTGTTATCAAGGCCTCGAAGACCCCATTCCAGCAACCAACCCTTCCACCCCCCTCCCCCACCATCCACCCCATCCCTTCCCATCCCCCATCTTCACCCAATCTCCCCGTCTCTCACTTCTACCTCTTCCATCTCCCTCTTCCATCTCTTCTTTTTTTTGACCTACTGACGATGGTATCTGTTTTGGTGACCTAGTTGACGGAGAAAGAGAGAGAGAGAGAGAGAGAGAGAGAGAGAGAGAGAGAGAGAGAGAGAGAGAGAGAGAGAGAGAGAGAGAGAGAGAGAGAGAGAGAGAGAGAGAGAGAGGTGTACCCATATACCGCTGGGTGGCGGTTAGGTAGCTCCGAGATCCTTCCGTGTTGAGAGCGTCCGTTGTTCTTGAGGTATTGTGAGTCTTGCAGAAACTATTATATAAACACGATATATGTATTTCTACATGTTCGCCACACTTGTAATACTTGGCATTGATTCGCTGGAGGCACACGGAGCCAGTTCTCACATGTGAGGGACCTGCATACACACATATCATATGTAGATATGATAGAGCCCAGTAGGCTCAGGAATCTGTACACCAGTTGATTGACAGTTGAGAGGCGGGACCAAAGAGCCAAAGCTCAACCCCCGCAAGCACAATTAGGTGAGTACAATTAGGTGAGTACACACACACACACACACACACCCACACACACCCACACACACACACACACACACACACACACACACACACACACACACACACACACACACACACACACACACACACACACACACACACACAAAAGCCCGTGTCTTGTCACGCACAAGACGAAGCTGGAAAAAAAAAGTTCAGAGAAATGCCGCAAGGCTGGTCCCAGAACTAAGAGGCATATGAGTTACGAAGAAAGGCTGAGTGAACTACACCTCACGTCGCTGGAAGACAGGAGAGCTCGGGGGAAACATGATTACCACATACAAAATTATGAGGGGAATTGACAGGGTAGACAAGGATGGATTATGTAACACGGGATGGATTAAACAAGGATGGATTATTTACTTAACTCTCTCTCTCTCTCTCTCTCTCTCTCTCTCTCTCTCTCTCTCTCTCTCTCTCTCTCTCTCTCTCTCTCTCTCTCTCTCTCTCTCTCTCTCTGTGTTGATATAGTCGAGAAATGGTGCGTCAAGTTTCAAACAGACTCTTGGTAAGTTTAACAAGTTCTGAGGATCACTTGGAGGGGGACAGGTGGCCCGCAAGTGCCTGGAGCTCAGAGCCACTACAGCTCCGAGAGAGTACACACAGCTCCGAGTGACTCCTTCCTCAGGCTTCTCCATTATTATTATTTATAACGTGAGCGTTACGTACCCATCCCGTAGTGGTGGAGAGGGTTACAGAGGCATATGATGGGTTTAGTAACTGAACCTCATACTTCGTTTAGCTAAGCAAGTACATATCTTGTGAAGCTAGTTACACAGTTGTTATATATATATATATATATATATATATATATATATATATATATATATATATATATATTACTACAACGACGTAACTGGGCGGCAACTCTAGTCTACTTGCCTTGTGTAGCTTCCGGGGATCAACGGCCCTGCGACCCGGTCCCCGACGAGGCCTTTCCGGTTGCTGGACTGGTCAACCAGGCTGTTGAACGCGGCAGTTCGCAGCCTGACACATGAATTACAGCCTGGTTGATCAGGTATTCTTCAGGGGGGTTGGTGTTGATTGAGAGTTCAGGGGTGACTGCATTATAATGTGGTAAAGGAGAACGTATGTTCTTGTAGGGGTGACTACGTCATAATGTGGTAAAGGAGAACGTATGTTCTTGTAGGGGTGACTACGTCATAATGTGGTAAAGGAGAACGTATGTTCTTGTAGGGGTGACTGCGTCATAATGTGGTAAAGGAGAACGTATGTTCTTGTAGGGGTGACTGCGTCATAATGAGGTAAAGGAGAACGTATGTTCTTGTAGGGGTGACTGCGTCATAATGTGGTAAAGGAGAACGTATGTTCTTGTAGGGGTGACTACGTCATAATGTGGTAAAGGAGAACGTATGTTCTTGCAGGGGTGACTGCGTCATAATGTGGTAAAGGAGAACGTATGTTCTTGCAGGGGTAACTGCGTCATAATGTGGTAAAGGAGAGTGCTTATTCTTGCAGGGGTGGCGGCATGGCCGGGTCGAGCGTGGAGCTGGGAGGACGAGGGCCCGGAGGGTCCCTGGGCCCCGGCCGACGCTCCCGCACGCCCCTCACCGACCTCGACGCTAAGTTCGTCACCAAGGTAAGACTATGATGTCTTCTCTCTCGTTCACTGTGCTTCACGTCGTGGTAAGTTGGTTTAGTGGAGTGCTGTCACAGCTCAACCCGTTCTCGCTCTTTCATATAGTCAATATTAACTTATTAAATAAGCGCATATGTGACATACTAATTTATTGTGAATAGTTTAGTTTACCTTGAAAAGCTTCATAGAAAACACAGACCTCACCTAACCTTCTTAGTATGTTAAGATAAGCATCTTATTGCTTCTTAATTACAATTATTACTTAACCTATTATAGATATAGGTTAAGTAATAATTATAATTACGAAGCAATAAGATGCTTATCTTAACATACTAAGAAGGTTAGGTAAGGTCGGTGTTCATTTGATGCATCAAGTAAGGTTGGTGTTTTCTATGAAGCTTTTCAAGGTAAACTAAAATATTCACAATAAATTAGTATGTCACATATCCACTTATTTAATAAGTCAATATTGACTATAAGAAAGTGCGAGAACGGGTTGCAAAGCTCCGTGTCATCTGTTGCAGATGACACAAATCTCAGCATGAAAATTACTTCTGTAGAAGACATTGAAAAGCCACAACTTGATATTAATAAAGTTTTCGACTGGGCAATCGAAAATAACATGATGTTTAACAGTGATAAATTCCAGGTACTTAGACGTGGTGCAAATTAAGTCCTTAAACAATATACAGAGTACAAAACACAATAAAATCTGCCCATACAGATTTTGTTTACATGTCTGAACGTAACATGTAAATGATCTGAAAAATATGATGTCTGACGACCTGACATTTAGTGAACATAACCGAGCAAATATAGCGGCGGCCAGGAAAATGATAGGATGGATTATGAGAACATTCAAATCCTGGGATCCCACAGCAATGGTAATACTATTTAAATCACTGGTGTTGTCCCGTCTTGAGTACTGCTCGGTACTCACTTCCTCTTTCAGAGCGGGAGAGATCCCTGAAAGACGGAAAATTGTGCCATAGCCACAATCAGAGAACACTGTATGAACATCAGAGGTCTTTAGCTGTTCAATATCATCCCAGCAGGTATTAGAAATATTGCCGGAACAAAAAGTGGAAGTCTTCAACTGGACAGTTTTCTTCAAGGAGTGCCGGACCAACCGGGCTGTGGTGCATACGTGGGCCTGCGGGCCGCTCCAAGCAACAGCCTGGTGGACCAAACTCTCACAAGTCAAGCCTGGCCTCAGGCCGGACTTGAGGAATAGAACTCAGAACCCCATCCAGGTACATTCTAGGTATCTTTTGATATTTTTCTGCAACATGCGTGGTTGTGGAACGTTAATTACAGTTTTTCTTTTTAGTAGTCTGGCATTGTAGTAACATAAAATTATCATTATTATGCAAAACTACATTTGCATTGCCACATTACCTTAGTAGTAACGTGATTACGAATAATTTAGGCATTTCATATACTAGCTCTATCTAGAAATCCAACATTTTGTTTGTAACTCATTTTGTATATATGTACTTTTACCTGAATAAACATTATTATTATTATTATTATTATTAATATTATTAATTATTATTATTATTATTATTATAATTATATAGTTATTGTTATAGATAAAAGAAATAGTCACTGGTTGTCTTGTTAACGTTTTCTGTATTTTGAGTAATATAGAAAACGAATCCCTAGCTACTCAGCTTAAAATGGCTAACTTTAACAATTTATCTTAATGATTTTCAAATTCAAATTTCTTATAATAATAATAATAATAATAATAATAATAATAATAATAATAATAATAATAATAATTCATATTATCGGGGGACAGGCAGCCAGAGTGTCTTCTTACATGTTAGGCTTATATCGAGGTTCCCCCCCCCTCCCAAGGTAAAATTATTGACCCGCCCAAGATGCAACTCTACAACATGCTGACTGACTCCTTAGTACCTATATATAGCTAGGTGAACAGGTGCATTAGGCGATAGGAAACGTGCCCAACCATTTCTGTTCCGCCCGGGATTCGAACCCGAATTTCTCGACTGTGAGTTGAGAATGACCCCCGACTGTACAACCAGGACCCATCATAACTTGCACTATATTTCATCCCTATATACTATATACACAATATAGACATGTGTATACAATATATACACATTTCTAAACTTTCCCCTCACCTGTGCCTCCTCTTTACTCCCCTCCCCCCCCCCCCTACAACGTGTCTTCCAAATTCAAATTTATATTCAAAACCTGTTTATTTAAATTTAAATTTAAATGTTTTAAATAATATAAATGCATATAAATGTTTTAAATTTATATTAAAAAATGTCTGAACATTTATAGTCGACTTTAAACAAAATTTCAATACATTATTTACCCGAGAGAAATGTCCAGAATTGTATGCTATATTATAATCATTTTAATGATATGCTCTACAATTGACCTGTAGTCTCACGCGCCACGTATATCACTATATTAATTCAGTATCACTTAATACTGACCCCCTGGAGACACGTACTTAGGCCCACAGGTGTTTGTGTAACAACAGCCTGTTGGACCAAGCTCTCACCAGTCGAGCCTGGCCTCAGGCTGGGCTCGGGGAGTGGAGGAACTCCCAGAACTCTCCAGGTATGTAGAGGGAGTGAGAGGGAGAGGAAAGTGAGAGATGAATTGAGAAGATGAAGGTGGGATAAGAAGAGATGCTGCAGAGCTTGAGATAAGTTGGGCAACTTTGCCGCCCCCAAGTTACCGGAGCGTGAATATCTCCTAAAGTTAGAACACGGCATCTCATAAGGTTCTTGACCCGTGAGTGTGTATTCACCTACAAGTACTCACCTATATGTGCTTGCAGGGGTCAAACTAGGCCCCTAACCCCGCCTTCCGAACGTTCTTAGGTTAGTACAATGATTGAGGGAGTACAGTGAGGGAGCCGGTCGGCCGAGCGGACAGCACGCTGGGCTTGTGATCCTGTGGTCCTGGGTTCGATCCCAGGCGCCGGCGAGAAAAAATGGGCAGAGTTTCTTTCACCCTATGCCCCTGTTACCTAGCAGTAAATAGGTACCTGGGTGTTAGTCAGCTGTCACGGGCTGCTTCCTGGGGGTGGAGGCCTGGTTGAGGACCGGGCCGCGGGGACACTAAAGCCCCGAAATCATCTCAAGATATAATCCTAAGATATAACCCACCTTCTGCTGTTGTTCCTAGCTTTGAACAACGCTGCTTTATCTACTTTGTCAGTTTACCTGACACTCTTTTGTTATCTTGGCGCCCAAATATCTCTCTTGAAATTGAAATTGAAATTGAAATAAGTTTATTGAGGTAAAATACACACAAAGGGATGAGGTAGCTCAAGCTATTCTCACCCCGTTCAGTACAACGTGTTAATATATACATATACACACATCACAAATAAACATATTACCAAACATTCTGAGAGGTAAAAATATACATTTCCTCCCTCACAAGGAGTATGGTATCAGACGTACACACAAATACTTTTATGACCTAGGTATACTGTATAGACAATTTGCAAGACACCTGCAGATAATTCAACAAAATATTACAATCTTGGTGCAAAATTCTTATATCTCTCAAGAATATCATCAACCTTTCCGTTGTGACACATCCAGGCTATTTGTTCAGGAACAGTCCTTATCTCAGTGTTTCTATATACACTAATCAACGGACAATCAAGAATATAATGGGCAAGGGTGTGAGACCTTAACATACCACATAGTTTACACTTCGTGTCATTACCATGAACATCTATCCCATATTCCCAGTAATATTTGTACCCAAGCCTGAGCCGCATGTACACAGAGTCACTCCAAGCATTTCTCCTTTTACCATAAGTGAAATGGGTGTTTTGACTCACATACATGTAGTGTTGCATGGTTTGACTACTCTCATACATTATCTCTCTCCTCTCCACTCCCGCCTGTGCCTGAATATTTCTGATTTTGCTTCTTATTTGTCTCATTGTGAATTCACATTCAATGTCAACTTGTGGTTTTGATGTGGCACGTTTGGCCAAGTCATCCGCCACCTCGTTGAGCACTATTCCAACATGAGATGGAATCCACATGAATTTCACACTATAACCTTTCAGCTGTATCTCAGTTATTCTTCTCTTACAGTCCTCCACTATAGACATGAAGACTGGGTTTCTACTGTTTAAGGACTCCAGTGCTCCTCGGCTATCGACAAATACAAAAACATTTTTGTCGTCATGACGTACTTCCTCCAAACACGCCAGAATGGCCTGCAGTTCAGCTTGTGTGGATGATATATAATTACTAAGCCGGAGTTCAATTATCCTGTCCACAGTCCCAAACTCCGTATAATCCCTTATTAGGACACCACACCCTGCCCTGCCATCCTCCGCCACCGACCCGTCGCAATATACATGTAAACTGTTGCCTCTTGGTAACCGAGATATCATGCTTCCATACAAACACCGTAATTGTCCCGGTTCATGATGAATCTTTTTCACCTTGAGGGGTACAATTTCGACGTCTATTTTCTGTACTTTCCAGGGAGCAGACATATTACACTTTCGAGAGGGTTTACAGCAGTCAAGTACGTCGTATTCCCTGAGGTCATGAGCTAATCCTCTCGTATAGCGAGTCTCCCTCAGTTTCCTGGAAGTGTGTACGTCACTCAAGCAGGTCTGAACGCTCTCAAACAGCTTATCCCCTCCTTTTCTCCGCATGAAACGAATAGATACTCTAGTGTTAATGTCACGGACTCTATCACACACACTCTGTAAATTTAATTCCATTCTCATTATTTCAATCATTGCATTTCTTTGACATCCAAGAATAATCCTCATAGCCTCGTTCTGTATCAGCTCTATTTTTTGAATTCTGCCTTGGCCTGTGTAAGACAATACGGGTGCTGCGTAGTCTATCAGGGATCGAACAGTGCTTATGTATAACATCCGCAAGATAGGTACCCCAACACCTTTACCAGAAAAAGCCAGTGCTTTTAGAGGATGCAGACGGGCTTTACATAAGGTGCTGATATGATTTATTTCAGCATTTTTACTCTCACATGTGTATCCAACATACATGCCCAGATACTTGTACTTCTGTACACGGCTCAGTTCCACACCATTTAGAGTAAGTGTTATATTTCTTCGTTTCCTATACTCGTATTTGGTTTTATCTGCATTTATAACTAAGCCTAACTTGTGACAGGTTGTACCAAGTATGTTAAGAGCATCTTGAATTTTGTTCCCAGAAGTGCCTTGTATAAGAATGTCATCAGCATATATGATCGTCGTGACCCCTGGAGGATACATCTCTGATGCTAATCTGTTCATTAATACATTGAATAAGGTGGGACTTAATACTCCCCCTTGTGGGGTACCTAACTGAAACCTCCGTTCCTCAGACATGTATCCCTGGTAATACACCTGACCTTTTCTGCCTTGCAGGTAATCCCTTATCCAGTGTAGCAATCTCCCTGTTATTCCCAGATTGGCTAATTCGTATAAGATTACTTCCCCATTGGCTTTATCAAACGCTCCTTGTAGATCAACAAAAACTCTACAATTGTCATCCACATTAGACAAACACTTTAAGAGACAATCCGCAGTACTTTTGCCTTTGATAAAACCAAAGAGATTATTGGACATGTTATCACCTACAAGGTAGAGTAGCCTATTTAACAAAATCCTTTCCATCATTTTACAAAAGCAGGATATTAAGGAGACAGGTCTGTAGCCTCCGTTTGACTTAGGGATAGGAATGATGACAGCCTCTTTCCATTTTCTTGGTAACTTTCCCTCTCTATAACTCATATTAAACAAATCAAGTAAGGGATTAGGTTTCATACCGGCTAAATAATTAAGTATGTCATACGTTACTCCATCTTTTCCCGGAGCAGTGGAGCTGCCACTTTTTATAGCATCCAGTAGCTCATCGTGGGTTATCTCAGTGCATGCTATAGATCTTGTATTTAAGGCACATAAAGTTACTCCATTTCTAATATTTTCCCATGACTCAATGGTGACTCTCGTGTCTGCAGGTAAGGACTCCATACCAGCAGCACTTGCCCATTTATCTACTAACTCATTAGCAACTTTCCCTGGATCTGAGTGAGCAATGAATTTAGTCTTACAACCCCTGACTTTATTTACTGCTCTCCATATGTCTTTAAGGTTCTTAGTATTACCAATGGCCTGAGCAAAGTCTTGCCAGTATCTGTCCCGCGCCTCCTTCCTCACCTGACTGCATTCCCTAGCCACTTCCAACATTGTATTTTTCTCTTCATCCCTCATTCCATTTTTTAACCATGCTTTATGCGCACCCCGTAGCATTCTCTCCCATCCCTTGACTTGCTGATCATTGGAATATTTAAATTTCTTAGGTCCGTGCGTCTTGCTTCCCCTGCCCCCGTTATTTTCCCTCTGTACTAATTTCTCTATGTTCTCGACCATGTCCTCGTAAAAACTATCAACGCAGAGCGGCGTGTAATGTTGATACCAATCTCCCATATTTTGAATAAAATAATTTTTCATATCTTTCTTAATATTTAGCCTTTTCCTTTGAAAGTGGACTTGTTTTTTCCCCAGTGGTAATTCAACGTTCAAGGCAAAGTGGTCACTAAGTAGTTCCCGAACAACCCGAGCCTCCCCCATAATCCCCTGAGAGTTTAAAACGCAGGCATAGTCAAGCCGTCCTCCCCTGATGTGAGTTGGTTCATTGTTTCCCAAGAGACAGGTATCTGGATGATCTTGTAGAAACTGTAACCACTTGACCCCATTAGTATTAATACTACCCACTGTCCCAAGGCTTGTGTGCCGAGCATTAAGGTCCCCAATGACCAGTGAAGGATTAGTATAAATGCAGTCAGGTAAATAGTTAGCGTCGAAGCAGTTCCTGGATACATACAAATTAACTACAATAAATTCCCCTTCCCTTAATGATAATTTAACACAAACACTCTCTATACCTTGCGTTTTTGATGGCGGTTCTACTAACTCTGCTGGTATGGAGTTCTTAACATAAATCGACGTGCCTCTGATGTTATTTGCAGCGAAGAGGTGAAACCCTTTATAGCCATTTAATTTCAATAATCCTTCATTCCTATCCCCTGTCTCCTGGAGAGCTACAACATCAATATCATTTCCCATCACATAACAATGAACATCTGTAACCCTGTTTCTCAAACCATTAACATTCCATGACAACACTTTCAGTCTAGGGTGATCCATTATTAATCAATTCATTGCCTAAGTCATCCCCAATAAGTTCACTAAATGATAGCCATACCTTGTATAACATCTCCCACCTCCTCCCAAGTTCACCAGTAAAAGCGACATTGCGATTCTCAAGAGATTTTTTCAGCCCTGAGATGTCCATTATTGGCCCAAATGATTCCTTCATTTTATGTGTAATTATAGGGTTCTTCCTTTCACTACGACTACCATCATTCACACACACTTCACTTTCCTTCATTTCATCACTCAATATTTCATTTTTGTCCTCAACCACTATATCCTGACTATCCTTCACCGTTTTGTGATTTTCCTTGACCTCCTGAACGTTTAATTTAGCCTCGATGGACTCGATTCTCTGCCCCAGATTTTGGAGGAACTCACCAACTTTTTTAAGTTCAGCCCACACTTCCTTGACCATATTATTATGACCCTCTCTCTGAGCCACAGTAGCCACTTCACTCACCGTTACACTGTCACTGCCGGAGTCCTGAGTGGTGGCGTGGCTGCTTGTTGCTGGAGCCTGCCTAAGTAAAGGTGACTCCTTTACCCACGCATTCGTCCGGTTCACTGGCACTGTTTGGGGCAGACTGTTTTGCTGTGCTCCCGGTGTCTGGGTAAGAGCTCTTGCTTGCTCTGTAACATTCACCGGCCGGAGAACAGCCATACTCGGCCTCTTGCTACACACAGCCGAGCTCGCATTGTGAACACCTCCACAGTTGCAGCATCTGGGAACTATTTTCTCACCCAGATTCAGTCTGTTTCTACACACAGTAGAGAGGTGAGACTTTCCGCAGAAACGACATCGTGGATCATTTTGACATCTCCAGGATTTATGCCCCCATCTGCAGCATTTCAGGCATATTATGGGCTCTTCCACATACTTTGCTACATGCCTGTAGCCAGCCCCGGTGATGAACACTTTTTCGGGTACGTCACCTCTCACTAGAGCCACCACCTGACTCCTAGCTTCACCTTTAATAAGGTGACGCTTGGCCCACACAAATCGTTGGTCGTCGAGTATAAACTCGGGGTCCAGAATCTGAGGGTATTTATAGATAATTACCTTCGTCAGCTTCTCGTTCCCCTCCGGTATTTCCATAAGAATTCCATCGTATCCTTGCTGGGTAAGATACTCCACTGCCTCCATAGAACCTACCGTTAAGTAAGGTCTGTTTACACCTTCCTTCAGCAGGGGCTCGAACTTGCGGTGTTCTCTTCCGAGTTTGACGGTCCACAGCAGCTTCTGATGATAGGCCAGCGTGCATGAGGCAGGGAAGAGAAGCCTCCATCTCCGCTGATCCTCTCAGCGGATCAATATCTCTCTTCGTTCAGTGTTATAAGGTCCAGTTCTCTCAGTCTTTCCTCATAACTCAATCCCTTCAGCTCCGGAACGGGTCGCGTTGAATGTCTTTGGCACTTTTCTAGTTTCGGCGTGTGTGTGTGTGTGTGTGTGTGTGTGTGTGTGTGTGTGTGTGTGTGTGTGTGTGTGTGTGTGTGTGTGTGTGTGTGTGTGTTTACTGTTTGTATTTACTATTTCAACAGTTACATCACCCGTCCATTCACAGTTTATCACACCCACACAGTCAACTTAAGAAAGTGCTAACTTGAGTGTGTTTAGTTTAGTTTACCACATGGAGCCATTTTCTTTGATAGTGTTAGTTTTCTAACATGTGTGGTAAACTTTTAATTATTTTTTTTTTTCTTAATCCTCGAGGATTAAGACATGAGCGGCACCTTACGTCATTCATTAGATAAGGGTTCATTTGTCTATATTATTGAATTAAGAACAGAAGAACATGAGAATCAATGAAATTGCAGAAGATAATTCGCCCTGTAAGTGGCAGATAATATATATATCCATCCAAACTCGTTTATATTCATGTATAAACTACGCTTGAAACAATCAAGGGATCCTACGTTCAAAAAAAAAAAAATGAAAAATTCAAAATTCAAATGTTTATTTAGGTAAAGTACATACATACAAGGGGTGATACAGATATTAATGAATTTATAGATAGAGTTTATAGATATTTATAGAATTTATAGATTTATAGATACAACGTCTGTTGTATTAATTGATTGATTGTTCCACAAATCCATAACCCTATTTACCAAAGCAGTATTTATCCGGATCTTTCCTAAATCTAAACTTATCCAATTTACATCTATTTCGTGTTGTATAATGTGTTGATAAATTTAATGCCTTCTTTAATATCTCTTTGTTAATATATCAGTGTGCGTTCTCCACTGGGAGAGCGTCATAGAAAATTTGATATCGCGTCGCGGCTTCAAGGGGTAACTCATGCAACTCGTCCTCAGTTTACCTGTACTCACCTAGTATATTCACCTAGTGTGTGCTTGCGGGGGTTGAGCTCTGCTCTTTCTGCCCCCCTCTCAACTGTTACTAACTACTAATTCCCCCCCCCCTCCAAGGAAGCAGCCCGTAACAACTGTCTTAACTCCCAGGTACCTATTTACTGCTAGGCAACAGGGGGCATCAGCGTGAAAGAAACTCTGCCTATTTTGTTTCTGGGTATCGATCCCGGACCCTAGGATTACGAGTCCAGAGCGCTGTCCAATCAGCTATCAGGCCCGAGTCCCCTGTGACGTCGTTCGTCTGATGTTGTGCCTTGGCCCTTGAAACTTTTTTTTTTCGATTTGAGTTTTGGGGAGTGGAAAGGTGTGATTACATGTTCCCTGCTGTGATGTGTGGGGGCGGCGGGGGGGGGGGGGGGGAGGTGACGGGGGCGAGGGGGGGGCGGGGACCCCCACAACACACGCTGATGGAATTTCAAAGTTGTGAAATGTTTGATTGTTTGGAGCGTGATTATTGTTGGAAATTGTTTGTAATCATGCCGTAGAGTGCCAGTGACGGGTGCAGGAGGCCAGGGAGTGCCAGTGACGGGTGCAGGAGGCCAGGGAGTGCCAGTGACGGGTGCAGGAGGCCGTAGAGTGCCAGTGACGGGTGCAGGAGGCCAGGGAGTGCCAGTGACGGGTGCAAGAGGCCAGGGAGTGCCAGTGACGGGTGCAGGAGGCCGTAGAGTGCCAGTGACGGGTGCAGGAGGCCAGGGAGTGCCAGTGACGGGTGCAGGAGGCCAGGGAGTGCCAGTGACGGGTGCAGGAGGCCAGGGAGTGCCAGTGACGGGTGCAGGAGGCCAGGGAGTGCCAGTGACGGGTGCAGGAGGCCAGGGAGTGCCAGTGACGGGTGCAGGAGGCCGTAGAGTGCCAGTGACGGGTGCAGGAGGCCAGGGAGTGCCAGTGACGGGTGCAAGAGGCCAGGGAGTGCCAGTGACGGGTGCAGGAGGCCAGGGAGTGCCAGTGACGGGTGCAGGAGGCCAGGGAGTGCCAGTGACGGGTGCAGGAGGCCAGGGAGTGCCAGTGACGGGTGCAGGAGGCCAGGGAGTGCCAGTGACGGGTGCAGGAGGCCAGGGAGTGCCAGTGACGGGTGCCGGAGGCCGTAGAGTGCCAGTGACGGGTGCAGGAGGCCAGGGAGTGCCAGTGACGGGTGCAAGAGGCCAGGGAGTGCCAGTGACGGGTGCAGGAGGCCAGGGAGTGCCAGTGACGGGTGCAGGAGGCCAGGGAGTGCCAGTGACGGGTGCAGGAGGCCAGGGAGTGCCAGTGACGGGTGCAGGAGGCCAGGGAGTGCCAGTGACGGGTGCAGGAGGCCGTAGAGTGCCAGTGACGGGTGCAGGAGGCCAGGGAGTGCCAGTGACGGGTGCAGGAGGCCAGGGAGTGCCAGTGACGGGTGCAGGAGGCCAGGGAGTGCCAGTGACGGGTGCAGGAGGCCAGGGAGTGCCAGTGACGGGTGCAGGAGGCCAGGGAGTGCCAGTGACGGGTGCAGGAGGCCAGGGAGTGCCAGACAAAAGCCGAGGTTCAGAAGGTACAGTTAATCGATACAGAAATGTATTTTGTATTATTGTTTGTGATTCCCGTGGCGGTGTGGTGCGATATCCTGCGGTACAGCGGTCTACTTCCTTGACTAACAATCCAGAATCCCGGGTTTGAACCCCGGCAGGGATAGAAAGGGTTGGGTACGTTTCCTTTCACCTGGTGCCTCTGTTCACCTGGCAGCAAACAGGTAGCCGGGAGTTAGGCAACTGTTGTAGGGGTTGCCCCTTGGGGGAGGGTCGGTAGCTGGCCTTAAGAGTACAAAATCACGTACAAAACTCAGGCAAATCATAACATAGAACGAAAAGGCAATGTAAAGGATCTGGGTGTACTCATGTCGGAAGACCTTACCTTTAAAGAACACAATAAAGTAGCCGTCACAACTGCAAGAAAAATGACAGGTTGGATAACAAGAACCTTTCACACTAGAGATGCTATACCGATGATGATTCTTTTCAAGACGCTTGTGCTCTCTAGAGTGGAGTACTGCTGTACAATGACAGCCCCTTTCAAAGCTGGAGAAATTGCTGACCTGGAGAGTGTACAGAGATCCTTTACTGCTAGAATCCACTCAGTAAAACATCTAAATTACTGGGACCGACTAAAGAGCCTAAGTCTGTATTCTCTTGAACGCTGGCGGGAGAGATACATAATAATTTACACATTGAAAATAGTAGAGGGGCTGGCCCCAAACCTGCACACAGAAATAACATCACATGAGACAAGAAGACATGGCAGGATGTGCAGAATACCCCCGTTGAAGAGCAGAGGTGCAACAGGTACTCTGAGAGAGAACTCTATCAACATCAGAGGCCCGAGACTGTTCAACACGCTTCCACTACACATAAGGGACACAACTGGCCGACTCTCACAGTGTTCAAGAGAGAACTGGATAAGCACCTCCAAAGGATACCTGATCAACCAGGCTGTGACTCGTACGTCAGGCTGCGAGCAGCCGCGTCCAACAGCCTGGTTGACCAGACCACCAGTCAGGAGGCCTGGCTAAAGACCGGGCCGCGAGGGTGTTGATCCTCGGAGTCACCTCAAGGTAAGGTAAGGGCGTCAGCCGCCATTTAGTCAAACATATTACAGTCACTCTACCAACATTTTTACAAACATGTCGCGTCTATCTTCATCTGTTGCTCCATCTTTCTTACGACAGATGGTATTTCTTGGTCCTTATTATCATAATTGTCCCCCCCCCCCATTTCCTTTCGTTCATTCTCTGTGTAACTTCACTACCCGTGTTCTCTCACTCTTCGCTCTCACCGGCGTTTTAATTTTAATACTGACATTATCACCATCCTGGGCCAAAATATTTTTGGCATCTGATCCCCTTTTGTTTCCATTTTTTGTTTTTATTCTCCTTCAGTTTCTAATTCTTTCACGGCCTGGTTAAGGGTGCAAGGATGGCCTGGTGGAAGGTGAGGGTCGGGTCATGGCCACCTTGGAGGGTCCGAACTCATTTCGCCAGTGAATGCCTTCAGGGGTCATTACCTTAGCCTCCAGCACCAGTGCAGCAACCATCACACCCTAACCAAACCCACCACTACGAGACATCGGCGCCACTAACTTAGCTAATGGCGCCACCACTACCAGGGCCATGAGAGAGAGGGCCGGAACTCACATATCGCCCGGGGCCATTATTCTCAATAACGAGTCGCGGTCCTCAGCCAGAGGGCCCCGCCTGAAGACAGCAAGGTGTACATTATCTTAGTGAACTGTCCGTCAGCACCAGGCAGCTCCGCTCTTCCTTGTCCTGCAAGTCTGCGACGTCTCATAGGTGGTGGAGGTCCGCTAGCGAGGTGGGTTGATGTGGTTGGTGGTGGGTGGGCTGGTGCCATGGGTGGTGGGTGGGTGGGCTGGTGCCATGGGTGGTGGTGGGTGGGCTGGTGCCATGGGTGGTGGGTGGGTGGGCTGGTGCCATGGGTGGTGGTGGGTGGGCTGGTGCCATGGGTGGTGGGTGGGTGGGCTGGTGCCATGGGTGGTGGTGGGTGGGCTGGTGCCATGGGTGGTGGTGGGTGGGCTGGTGCCATGGGTGGTGGTGGGTGGGCTGGTGCCATGGGTGGTGGTGGGTGGGCTGGTTCGTGGGCTGATGCAGTAAGTGAGGCAAGTCATATCCTCACCCCCAAAGGCACATATAACGGGCCGAATCGTCCATTTCATTGCGAGTCGTCTGATAGTGAAGGTACCTTAAACCTTGAAGGGGTTCACACAGGTAGGAACCCCAGCTTATACAGGATCATGTTGGCACGTTTTCAGCTTTTAGGGTCAAATATAGTGAGTGCCGACACAATCATGGAGCTGTACCGGTGATTGTGGGTACAGTGATTGTGGGGTCTGAACATATATCCTCGCACACACTTTTATTTATGGATTTTTAATTTTCCCCCCCTTTATACTCCTTTCTCCTCCTCCTCCTCCATGATGGGTATTCTTGTTGTTGTCAACAACCCATTATTGTGAGCCAGCGTGTGATTGTGAGGTGCTCACAATGATCGCCTGAGTCACAGTCATCACTCAGAAGTCACATTTTCAACGCTGAAGTCAAATTTTTGCAGCTAAAACGTAGTCCTCGGCTTTGGGTTTACGTCCACAAACAAAATCCCATTCCGGAGCTCATAACCCTTAGTTCACAGCCCCCACACCTCGCACACCCCACAACTCACGCCCCACACCTCGCACACCCCACACCTCGCACCCCATGAAGAGCACGTGTGAAAGCTGACCCGAGATGATTTCGTGCCTGATCGTTGCTCAGCTGAGCGATACGTACCTGGTCGAAGCTACCAGGGTTTAGAACTGGTAGTATGGGCTTGTGTAAATGCAGTCGGGGGGGCCGAGGAGGTGATATTTGACTGCTGTTCCTGTTGCCTATTTGTCCCAGTAATTGGTCACAGAATGTTAGTAATGCTGCCCACTTTCCTACTCCTCTTCCTGCTTCTGCTGCTGCTGCTGCTGCTGCTGCTGCTGCTCCTGCTCCTTCTGCTGCTGCTGCAGCCTGTGGCGTCTTCGTGTCGTGTTGGGGATCTGGCGGCAGGTCTGGGAGTAGGTCAGGAGTCCGCTATTGATTCTCGTGTCCCACTTGTGGCTGCATCTAGCGCTGCCCTTCAGAGGTCCCTCTACTTCCCCAGAGTTCCCCAGAACCCCTGCTATCTCCCCAGGGAACTCCAGAGCCCCAGTACATCTTCAGAGGCCCCCCAAACATCCCCACAATCCAAGAGTTCCTGTTTAGTTTCAGCAGCCTGCTACTTGCCATAGGTCCCCCAGAGACACCCCACAAAAAGAGATTCGGTAAACACGTTTGGGCGTGTTAGCGTCCACCGAGTCTTCCACTACATGTTCAGGGACGTCATTCATCCACCTAGGGGGGGGGGGGGGCTCGGTGTTTCCCTGGTGGTTTGGGAGCCCCTGTGGATGTGTCATCCATCAGGCTCTCTATCTGTTGGGAGTCTTGGCAGGCGCGGCAGACTCTTCGCCGCTCTCCTAGGAGCTCTCTTTGTCCCCCCGAGGGCCTCGTTTTCCTCTTGAGGAAGAGGGCGAAAATGGCACCATGTCGTCCCGGAGATCCATTTGACTGTTTTTTCTGTTTGGAGGTATAGTGTTTTATTCCGTGTGTGATATTGCTTTGTGTGGAGGAGCGTGGTTGTGTTGAGAGGTGGTGGGAGGGGGGAGAAGGGAACTATCAGGGGGAAAGCGCCAAGCCATTACGACTATATACAACCCGTTCTCGCAAATTCGTAAAGTCAATATTGACTTATTAAATATGTGCATAGGTGACATACTTAACATAATAGATACCCTTAAAAAGATTCATAGAAAACACCGACCTTACCTAACCTTGTTAGTATGTTAAGATAAGCATCTTATTGCTTCGTAATTACAATTATTACTTAACCTATACCTATTATAGGTTAGGTAATAATTGTAATTACGAAGCAATAAGATGCTTATCTTAACATACTAAGTAGGTTAGGTAAGGTCGGTGTTTTCTATGAATCTTTTTAAGGGTATCTATTATGTTAAGTATGTCACCTATGCACATATTTAATAAGTCAATATTGACTTATTAAATTTGCGAGAACGGGTTGCTATATAGCACTGGGAAGGGGTCAGGATAAGGATTTGGGATGGGACGGGGGAAGGAATGGGTGCCCAAACACTTGGAGAGGAGTGGGGTGGGGGGTAAGAAGGTTTTCAAGTCCATGTACAATTACTATTTGCGACCATTACTGGAATATGCAGCACCAGTTTGGAACCCGCCCCTTGTAAAACACACTTGTAAAAGTACGGAGGTTTGCAACTAGATTTGAGCCATTATTGAAAGGACTCATATATGGGGACAGGTTAAGGGAACTCAACCATCACACTCTTACACGAGAGAAGGGACAGAGGAGATATATGACCATTATATACAAGATACTGAAAGGAATAGACAATGTTAACAACGGTAGACTTTTAAATTGAAAGGAGGTAGGATAAATAGACATTGGTGGAAAGTGGATACAGATGTAAAATGCAATGAAGGAAGGTGTTGAAGCTTCTTCCATCCTGAACTTAGAAGGAAATGTATGATATGAACCTGAAGATGTAATTAACCCCCCAGGTTTAAGAGGCAAACAAGCCCTTAAGAGATACATCTAACGCCCCCGTAGTCACACACACACACACACACACACACACACACACACACACACACACACACACACACACACACACACACACACACACAGGGGCCTCGTAGCCTGGTGGAAGGGGCCTCGTAGCCTGGTGGAAGGGGCCTCGTAGCCTGGTGGAAGGGGCCTCGTAGCCTGGTGGAAGGGGCCTCGTAGCCTGGTGGATTGCGCGCAGGATTCGTAATTCTGTGGCGCGGGTTCGATTCCCGCACGAGGCAGAAACAAATGGGCAAAGTTTCTTTCACCCTGAATGCCCCTGTTACCTAGCAGTAAATAGGTACCTGGGAGTTAGTCAGCTGTCACGGGCTGCTTCCTGGGGTGTGTGTGTGTGTGGTGTGAAAAAAAAAAGTAGTTAGTAAACAGTTGATTGACAGTTGAGAGGCGGGCCGAAAGAGCAAAGCTCAACCCCCGTAAAAACACAACTAGTAAACACACACACACACACAACTGTAGTAGACACACACAGTAGACACACACACACACACTACAATCATATCAAATGTTGATATGATAAGAGCCCAGTAGGCTCAGGAATCTGTACACCAGTTGATTGACACCATACAAAACACCTGACTGTGTGCAGTTGTTGCTCTGAGTTTAACACCATCTAAATGTGGCATGAAGTTATTTGCTGCACACATTTTGTATTGTATTTCCCGGCAATGTTCGTTAATTTTTATGGTGGCTTTATCCGGCTACAACAATGGTTAGCGGCGGGTCGCTCCGGCCGCTCGTCCCATTTACCCTAGCTTCGGTTAACAGTTCAGCCGGCTTTGTTATCATTACATACTCCTGTGATGCCTGGGCCATATCCGGTTAGCGGACGCGGCGCCGCCATATACGGACTCCGGATGGTGCTGTGTCCCCACACACCCGTCCCACACCACACCTCCACACAACCCAAGATAACCAACTACATAACCCGAGATAACAAGCAGCATGAACCAAGATAACGCGCACCGTAACCCAAGATAACAATCAGGGTTACGGTGGGTTTCAACCCTTTTACCCTGTCGTAGCTCAGTCGATTAAGGCAGTATCTGGGATGCTCCCGGACGCAGGTTCGAATCCTCGTCACGGCCCTTGTGGATTTGTTCATTTAATCACTTCTCTAAAGGAACACAAGAGCTGCGGTAAGCAGGACAGAGAGAACACAAATGAGGAAATACACGTATACACGTCCAAGGTGTATTTAGAGCGTCATACAAGGCCTGTCTAAGCCACTATACACTGCCTGGCCACGTGTACCTGAAGTGTGTGTATATATATACCTGCTTCTGGGAGTTATTATTCTACCCAGATGCGACCCCGAGTCAGGCTTGACTTGTGGTACTTTGGGTCAACAGGTGTATCTTGGAGGGACAGGTGTACCACGCCAGGGACCCACCCCACCCCCCCTCAGCCGTGCTAACAACAGTGCTCACAGATTCGCCTATATATCCGAGCGGTGTGTTCTTCACAGTAGTGTTCTTCACACCTGTGTTCTTCAAACATTTTTCTCATGGCCACGCATGAGCAGTTTTGGTCGACAAAAAATTACGAATTGTGTTTGAAAAAGAAGCAATTATATAAGAGACTAAGAAAAACTGTACATTAACAGTGAAAGTTATCTCTCTCACACACAAACACACACACACACACACACACACACACACACTCTGAGGCGGGACCAAAGAGCCAGAGCTCAACCCCCGCAAGCACAATTAGGTGAGTACACACACACACACACACACACACACACACACACACACACACACACACACACACACACACACACATTTGTTTCAAATGTAGATATGATAGAGCCCAGTAGGCTCAGGAATCTGTACACCAGTTGATAGACGGTTGAGAGGCGGGACCAAAGAGCCAGACCTCACCTCCCCCCCCCCCGCAAGCACAACTAGGTGAGTACACACACACACGCACGAGTATCGCGTGTGAATAACATTGAAAATAGAAAAGACAAACAAAGTGATATGTTTTTGGGAGTGATTCCGCCGTGTTGGGTTATTCCTGTCCCCTCAGGCTGATGGGATGGGAGGGGAAGAGATGGGAAGGGAGGAGAGGGGAAGGGGAGGAGAAAGGGGAGATATGAAGGAATAAGAGTACAGGCGAGCAGATGGGAGAGGAGAAGTGATGAATGCGACATGTGAAATACAGGAAACATACATTACAGAATACAGCCTTACATACAATGATGATACATGTACACACAAGTTGCTTGTAACTCATGGGACTCCTTTTATCCCGCTCTTGACCTGAAACTCCAGGGTGGAGAGGGTCCGGTAAGCAGCTGGGTGATGGGTCCTCTGAGGGTCCGGTAAGCAGCTGGGTGATGGGTCCTCCGAGAGTCCGGTAAGCAGCTGGGTGATGGGTCCTCTGAGGGTCCGGTGAGCAGCTGGGTGATGGGTCCTCTGAGGGTCCGGTAAGCAGCTAGGTGATGGGTCCTCCGAGAGTCCGGTAAGCAGCTGGGTGATGGGTCCTCTGAGGGTCCGGTGAGCAGCTGGGTGATGGGTCCTCTGAGGGTCCGCTTGGCAGTTGTTTTCATGCTCTCATAAACCTTAACTTTCGGTCAAATCATTAGGAATACATTTGGTGATAGGGTTCGATGCCCGGAGCATACATGGAGAGGGCTCTGGGTATGCTCCAGGTATACTACTATGGACGGAAGTACACTGTACTGCCCCCCTCCCCCCCAACCTCTTAACAGCTGACGTTGTATAGCGCCGCCTCTCTAATTGTAAGCAAGATGTTAGTTTTGTCTTAAAGTCTTAGAATATGTAAAGCTTAAAATTAGAGTAATTGTTGTATGTCTGCTATCGTTAGTAATGTGTTTATGGTTGATAAAGTCCTTACATCTAATAATATATATATATATATATATATATATATATATATATATATATATATATATATATATATATATATATATATATATATATAATGACCGCACCTTATTTGAGGTCACCTGCTACCTGTACACTATTACTTAAATTAAACACTATTTATCTGTTGTTCCTTTAGTTTATATTGCTTTCAGTGTGATCGCCAGACCTTTAGTCACTATTGTACACTTTTTCACTGTGGTGTTGCCTGTTTAACCCGCCCAAACTGCAAGACAATATTGGCACACACGCTCACGGATATATATATATATATATATATATATATATATATATATATATATATATATAACTACTTGTGAATAAGGTTGTTTAATTGTACCAGTAGACGAGAAGTAAAGGTAGGTTCTGGGGGTCGGTGTGGAGCCTGGTCCCAGCACCACCACCCCGTGTTCTGGGGGTCGGTGTGGAGCCTGGTCCCAGCACCACCTCCCCGTGTTCTGGGGGTCGGTGTGGAGCCTGGTCCCAGCACCACCACCCCGTGTTCTGGGGGTCGGTGTGGAGCCTGGTCCCAGCACCACCTCCCCGTGTTCTGGGGTCGGTGTGGAGCCTGGTCCCAGCACCACCACCCCGTGTTCTGGGGGTCAGTGTGGAGCCTGGTCCCAGCACCACCTCCCCGTGTTCTGGGGTCGGTGTGGAGCCTGGTCCCAGCACCACCTCCCCGTGTTCTGGGGTCGGTGTGGAGCCTGGTCCCAGCACCACCACCCCGTGTTCTGGGGGTCGGTGTGGAGCCTGGTCCCAGCACCACCTCCCCGTGTTCTGGGGTCGGTGTGGAGCCTGGTCCCAGCACCACCACCCCGTGTTCTGGGGGTCAGTGTGGAGCCTGGTCCCAGCACCACCTCCCCGTGTTCTGGGGTCGGTGTGGAGCCTGGTCCCAGCACCACCTCCCCGTGTTCTGGGGTCGGTGTGGAGCCTGGTCCCAGCACCACCTCCCCGTGTTCTGGGGGTCAGTGTGGAGCCTGGTCCCAGCACCACCTCCCCGTGTTCTGGGGGTCAGTGTGGAGCCTGGTCCCAGCACCACCTCCCCGTGTTCTGGGGTCGGTGTGGAGCCTGGTCCCAGCACCACCTCCCCGTGTTCTGGGGGTCGGTGTGGAGCCTGGTCCCAGCACCACCTCCCCGTGTTCTGGGGGTCGGTGTGGAGCCTGGTCCCAGCACCACCTCCCCGTGTTCTGGGGGTCGGTGTGGAGCCTGGTCCCTGCACCACCTTCCCCGTGTTCTGGGGGTCGGTGTGGAGCCTGGTCCCTGCACCACCTTCCCCGTGTTCTGGGGGTCAGTGTGGAGCCTGGTCCCAGCACCACCTTCCCCGTGTTCTGGGGTCGGTGTGGAGCCTGGTCCCTGCACCACCTTCCCCGTGTTCTGGGGGTCAGTGTGGAGCCTGGTCCCAGCACCACCTTCCCCGTGTTCTGGGGTCGGTGTGGGGGCCGGTAAGCCATATATGCAAATGCCACTTTGGTGCTATTTCCGCAGTTGCCCGCACCGTGGGTGATGACTTAGCAAGTTAAATGTCGGTGTTTTAATCTGTATGACCTGAGTAGGTCATTGTAGGTCACGAGAGAGAGAGAGAGAGAGAGAGAGAGAGAGAGAGAGAGAGAGAGAGAGAGAGAGAGAGAGAGAGAGAGAGAGAGAGAGAGGGAGGGAGAGAGAGAGAGAGAGCATGGGCGTCAGGACGTCAATGTAGGGGTAACTTGTGTATTATAAATCTGGGTAATGCGAAGTATTTGAGGATGGGGTGTGGACGAGTTAGGGAGATAGGGGGGGGTGGAGGTGATGTATCTGTATTTCACTAAGGTTTTAAAGCTGAAGTGTCAGGTCGGGTAACTTGTGGGTACATTCTCTCTCTCTCTCTCTCTCTCTCTCTCTCTCTCTCTCTCTCTCTCTCTCTCTCTCAGGTAATGAGAGAAGGAGCTTGGAGTGATCATTAGTAAAGATGTCAAGCACATTGGACAATACCAAGGAGCCAGTAACAAGCTGGATATCATAGCTAGCCGTTTTTATGGATATCATAGCTAGCCTTTTTTGGTTAGATATAGCTAGCCTTTTTTGGTTGGATATCATAGCTAGCCTTTTTTGGTTGGATATCATATCTAGGCTTTTTTGGCTGGATATCATAGCTAGCCTTTTCTGCTACGTATTATACCTAGGACTTTTAACTAGATATCATAGCAAGAGATTTACTACATATCACATATATAGGATTTTATTTTATTTATACCATAATTAGATTTTGTTGGTGGATATTATAGCTAAGTATTCTTAGATATAGCTGGGATTTTTGCTAGTTATGATAGCTAGGTTTTTCTACTAGATATCATAACTAGGTTGAATACACAAGAGATTTATACTATTCCCAAACTACGAGGGCCGATTCAAGATATCTTTTCTGCGAGGATTGCGAAGACCCGGAGCTCTTAAGACAGACCTCTTAAGTCACAGAAGAAACGAAGACCTCTTAAGACACGAAGATTCATTTCCGGTACCCAGTGATTCGGTAATGAAGGGCGCGAGTTTTTGGGCTGAGACAGACCCGATTGGAACGTGAGTAGGAATATATTCGTAGCGAGATATATAAGAAGATATTTCGCGTGTGTGGTATATATATATATATGTACATATATTTACTTCCCACCTCTATAAACAACAAGGGGAAAAAGAGCATGAAGGTGTTCCAGTTGAAGCATGTGGTGGAGACGGTACAGGGTGGTGAGAGAGCCTTCTGTACTCTCATGTCTACTCCTGAATTAATCAGTACTGTGGGTAGTGATGTAGACAGTCTCTTGACCTCCCTGTTACCTGGAGACAAGCGAACCTGGTTGATACCTGCTTGATGGGGTTCTGGGAGTTCTTCTACTCCCCCAAGCCCGGCCCGAGGCCAGGTTCGACTTGTGAGAGTTTGGTCCACCAGGCTGTTGCTTGGAGCGGCCCGCAGGCCCACATACCCACCACAGCCCGGTTGGTTGGAACCAGTTGGGCTTCTACCACATGCGGGCCGGTGGGGGGGGGGGCATGGATATTATCCGGACAATACATTTCAACCGAATTGGAATCATTTCCTCAGCAGCGGAAATACAAGTTTTTTTGTTATGATGCTGTGGCTCTTCATTCATCTTTATGATGCTGTGGCTCTTCATTCATCTTTATGATGCTGTGGCTCTTCATTCATCTTTATGATGCTGTGGCTCTTCATTCATCTTTATGATGCTGTGGCTCTTCATTCATCTTTATGATGCTGTGGCTCTTCATTCATCTTTATGATGCTGTGGCTCTTCATTCATCTTTATGATGCTGTGGCTCTTCATTCATCTTTATGATGCTGTGGCTCTTCATTCATCTTTATGATGCTGTGGCTCTTCATTCATCTTTATGATGCTGTGGCTCTTCATTCATCTTTATGATGCTGTGGCTCTTCATTCATCTTTATGATGCTGTGGCTCTTCATTCATCTTTATGATGCTGTGGCTCTTCATTCATCTTTTACTCTATATCCTACTGGCGTGGTTGTCGAGGGGGGGGGGGAGCCTTCCGTTCTTCGGTCAAGGACCATATCTGCCCCGGCAAGTGTTATAGTGGTCTAAGTCCTCGACTCACAACCGAAGATCAAGGGTTCAGTCCCCGTGTGGCTCAGAAATGGTTACTCAAGTTTCGTTTCACCTGATGCCTCTTGTTGGTAAATACGACTGCAAGAGTCGTATTTGGTAGGACGCAGTTGGTAGTCGTTTCTGACATGCTCCTTATTACGCTCTCTCTCTCTCTGCTTTCTGAGAGAGAGAGAGAGAAAGTTATCGAGAGAGGGAGGGAGGGAATTATCAGGAAAAGTGCCAAGCCATTACGACTATATAGCACTGGGAAGGGATCAGGATAAGGATTTGGGATGAGACGGGACGGGGGGAGGGGAGGAGAAGGAATGGTGGCCAACCACTTGGACAGTCGGGGATTGAACGCCGACACTGCATGAAGCGACACCGTCGCTCTACCGTCCACCCCAAGTGGTTGGTATCGAGAGAGGGAGAATGTCATCCAATGTTGATATTTATACGGTGTGTTCTTGTTCCTTGTTCTACTTTCCCACTCAACTCCACATTTTCTCTTGTGTTGCCTTTTTTTTTTAGAGTATATTACAGTGGAGCTTGTTCTAAATATTATCTAAAATATGGAGGTAGGAGGTAGGTAGGGAAGGAGCGAGGAGTTCGACGTCAGATTAAAATCAACGCCTCGTTAACAGGAGGTCAAAGCCTGGTTAACGGGAGGTCATCGCCTGGTCGACGACAAATCAGCAGCGGGTCAAAGTCTGCTCACTCAGAATATCAGGAGTCAAATTGTCATATTGTTCGTTCGTTATCGTTCCCAAGTCTCGTTACAACGAAGGGGACGTTCTATGATGGCTTGAGCGTCCGCCGATATCACCAGAAGTAATAACGCTACTGGTAGTAGTTGTAGAAATAGTAGTAATCATGCTAGTAGCAGTACTAGCAGTATTAGTAGTTGTAATAGTTGTTTTGTTAGTAATATATGTGTTTTAGTGTTTTTTTATAGTTTTTTATTAGTATTGGGTTGTGTAGTAGAAGTAAGAAGCAGCTGTTGCACCAGCCTGCAGCTGTCAGTGGTCCAGAGTGTCATTTACACAGCTGCTGCTGGTGTCAACTACCCCCTTGTTGACGCCTGCACACCGGGTCACCATCCTGTGTTGAACACCCTGGCACACTTGTGAGAGAGAGAGAGAGAGAGAGAGAGAGAGAGAGAGAGAGAGAGAGAGAGAGAGAGAGAGAGAGAGTAGCGATGATGTCCAGTTCTCAGAGAGGGTCCAAAGTGTGTGTGTGTGTGTGTGTGTACAGGCAGATAAGGTCTCCAGAGCAACTTCAGGACTTCAGGGAACTATTCAAACGATTTCATGGACGCAGGGGACGACCCCAGATGCCTTAGAGTACCACACCATGACCCACAAGATTCCTCTACGACCCAAGGAACCACAGAGAACCTCACAACCACGACGATGACTCCAATATTATTATAGACGACCTAGAGGCATTGACAGAACCAACAACATGTCCCTCAGACTCCTGAACCAATAGATAGCCTCGGCCACAGGGCTACAGAAAACAAGATGATGACTCCCCAAGCCCTTAAAACCCACAGGAAACTAATCTGGACTAGTGAACAAAGGGATAACGACCCCAGAGCAGCACAACCACAGAGGAGGCCTGGAGAACACGACCACAGAGGACGACCACTGAACCACAGTTCACTACCACAGCGGTAAGAGTTCTATTGCAAGTTGTGAATACTTATGATGAAAATGTGATATGAGAAGTTTAAGGACGGGTCGGGAATTGCATCGGTAGTTTGAGGGTGGGAAGGGCCTGAGGTTGACAGTTTGAGGGTGGGAAGGGGCTGTGGTTGACAGTTTTAGGGTGGGAAGGGGCTGTAGTTGACAGTTTGAGGGTGGGAAGGGCCTGAGGTTGACAGTTTGAGGGTGGGAAGGGGCTGTAGTTGACAGTTTGAGGGTGGGAAGGGCCTGTGGTTGACAGTTTGAGGATGGGAAGGGGCTGTAGTTGACAGTTTGAGGGTGGGAAGGGGCTAAGGTTGACAGTTTGAGGATGGAAAGGGCCCAAGGTTGACAGTTTGAGGGTGGAAAGGTCCTAAGATTGACAGTTTGAGGGTGGAAAGGGCCCAAGGTTGACAGTTTGAGGGTGAAAAGGTCCTAAGCTTGACAGTTTGAGAGTGGAAAGGGGCTGAGGTTGACAGTTTGAGAGTGGAAAGGGGCTGAGGTTGACAGTTTGAGGGTGGAAAGTGCCCAAGGTTGACAGTTTGAGGGTGGAAAGTGCCCAAGGTTGACAGTTTGAGGGTGGAAAGTGCCCAAGGTTGACAGTTTGAGGGTGGAAAGGGGCTGAAAGCAACAATTTGAGTGCGGGACGGGGTGGTGGTGGTGGGCGGGCGGGTTGCGGCAGTGTTAGTGGCGGTGGGCGGCGTCAGTTTGCGCGCGGCAGGCAGGGCGGCGGGCGGCGGAGGCGGTTGTGTCGTCCGGACTTGCCACCCACCACCACCAGCCGCGCCCTGGGGCCGCCGCCACCCCCCGACACCACCCCCCAGCAGCGTGTAGAGAGCGAGGTACTCACCTCAGTAGGTCGCGGAGATCTGCCCCAGTGGGTCGCGGAGACCAGATCATCTCCACCCCGTGTGGAGCATGTGACGTGTGATATTAACACGGTGCCCGAGCTTGTACACGGAGCCAGTGAGATTGTATTGAAACGGAAAGATAATTTCCAGTTCCCTGTACCTTGAAACAGGCTTGTGAACGTGGTTGAAAGATCGACATTTATCCTGAAGTGCACTTTGCGTGTGTGTGTGTGTGTGTGTGTGTGTGTGTGTGTGTGTGTGTGTGTGTGTGTGTGTGTGTGTGTGTGTGTGTGTGTGTGTGTGTGTGTGTGTACTCACCTAGTTGTGTTTGCGGGGGTTGAGCTCTGGCTCTTTGGTCCCGCCTCTCAACCGTCAATCAACAGGTGTACAGATTCCTGAGCCTATCGGGCTCTGTCATATCTACACTTGAAACTGTGTATGGAGCCAGCCTCCACCACATCACCCCCTAATGCATTCCATTTGTCAACCACTCTGACACTAAAAAAGTTCTTTCTAATATCTCTGTGGCTCATTTGGGCACTCAGTTTCCACCTGTGTCCCCTTGTGCGTGTTCCCCTTGTGTTAAATAGACTGTCTTTATCTACCCTATCTATCCCCTTCAGAATCTTGAATGTGGTGATCATGTCCCCCCTAACTCTTCTGTCTTCCAGCGAAGTGAGGTTTAATTCCCGTAGTCTCTCCTCGTAGCTCATACCTCTCAGCTCGGGTACTAGTCTGGTGGCAAACCTTTGAACCTTTTCCAGTTTAGTCTTATCCTTGACTAGATATGGACTCCATGCTGGGGCTGCATACTCCAGGATTGGCCTGACATATGTGGTATACAAAGTTCTGAATGATTCTTTACACAAGTTTCTGAATGCCGTTGTGTGTGTGTGTGTGTGTGTGTGTGTGTTTGTGTGGGAATCACAGGTGCCGTAGCAGCAATGAGGAACACGTCTCCTAGTCTCTGTTTATTTCAGAGTGAAAGTGCACGCTTGAAGTGCACGTACTCGGCCAGCGTGTGTGAGAGTACTCGGCCAGTCTGAAGTGCAGTCAACACTATCTAGTGTGAGGAGCTGGTGTGAGTGAATGAGTATAGACGCGAGTGAAAGAGGGGTGAGTAAAAGCCACACTCATTACCCTTAAGTTATTATTAGTTCCGCACTCACCTATTCATGCGTGCAGCATCAAGCTCCAGCTATTGGACCCCAGCCTTACCGGCCGACGACTGGCTAACACAGTGACCCCCCCCCCCCCCCCACCTGACTTGTCTCCTATCTTAAATACCTTTCTTAACTGTGAGTGACTTTTCACACACATATATATATATATATATATATATATATATATATATATATATATATATATATATATATATATATATATGTGTGTGTGTGTGTGTATGTGTATAAAGTATATGTGGAAACTGGTCAGAATTGCATTTCGCCTTTGTAAATGCACATTAATAACACTGTAAATGACACATCGAACACTTTAGGGCAGACACAACTCTGTGTATCTATATATTTATGTCTGTAGGTTAGATTAGCATTTTAAAGGCACTATAGAATCACCTTCTGTGGATGATTGTTCAATAAACCCCTGAACTATATGTTCAACAGATCTCTCTCCCTGTCCATGGAGGACAGAAGAAAATGTAGATATGCTGGTTAGCATTGTAAATGTCTGGCCACGTCTGTGGTAGAAAATAATAATAAAAAACCCACAAAGAGTGGAGAGGAACAATGGAAGTTATATCTCCATACACAGGTTTAGATATCATAAGGAATGTCAGGATATGCGAGTCATTGCAACAATGATCACCAGTTGGAACAGCGGGGTCCAGGAGCTGAAGCTCTTCCCACAAAGTCTCAGTAGGTGAGTACAAGGAGAGGGCAGACGCGGACACGACCCCCACACCGCCTTGAATGACATCGTCAAGTACAAAACAACATACAATTTGGGCCCTGTAGTGTAATCATCAGAAATTACCTGGTTGGTATTATCGTCCAGGTAATGGAACTGTGAGGTAATTCCTACCGTGTACTGTGAAGCGTGCACGCTCGGGCACGCACACGCACGCACAAAGGTGGAGACTGAGTACCCAAATGAGCCACAGAGGCGTTGGAAAGAACTTTTTCAGTGTCAGAGTAGTTAACAGGTAAAATGCATTAGGCAGTGATGTGGTGGAGGCTGACTCCATACACAGTTTCGAATGTAGATATGATAGAGCCTAATAGGCTCAGGAATCTATACATCAGTTGATTAACAGTTGAGAGGCGGGACCAAAGAGCCAAAGCTCAACCCCCTGCAGGTGTGGATGTCTCTGGATCACTCACAGATACTCAAGATGTTATCCTTAACGAGGCGTCGCAGCCTCCCAGATCACTGTTCTACTAACAGTGTTCACCTCCGTCATTGTAATGTCTGCTCCATTAACTCATGTCTAAATTCCTCTCTAAACGCTAAGAAAAAACATCTAATTCGAAGCCCATATATTTGTCCATCTATTTCACTCTCAAGTGTTTTTTTTAGGTATTGCGGCAATTGTTTTTAATGGGGTTTTTCGTTGTTTTAACATGTCATGTGCTGTGATGCGCAATTTATAGCAAGTTACTCAACACTTCATATGACGTGATGCGCAGTTTAAGGGTTAAAGCGAAGGTTTAACTTAAAATGTTTGCTGTTGACGCCAAAATTATAAGAAGGATTAAGACAGAGGAGGACAGCTTGAGGCTTCAAGAAGACCTGGACAAGCTGCAGGAATGGTCGAACAAATGGCTGTTAGAGTTTAACCCAAGCAAATGCAAATTAATGAATGAACATGAGGAGGAGGGGTTTATATATGTGGTGTTTATAGTCTAAAAGTTCCTGGTGTGTATTGTTGGCTCCTTGTTGCTGTGTCCTGCTCTGTTGTGTGCTGCCCCTCGCCATCTTGGTTGTTACACTCCCCGCTGTTAGGGGTGTAGTTAAGAGGGTCCTCACGGGCGTGGTCACGGGCGTGGTCACGGGCGTGGTCATGGGCGTGGTGGTGGTGGGCGAGAGAGAGTCATCAGGGAAGTGTGAAGGCGTGATAACTTCACTACTCTGTCGTTGATGGCTCTATATGTAGAGCTCTGGCGTGCTCACCTAGTTGTGCTTGCAGTCAACCTTGCTCTTAACCCCCATGTGTGTGTGCGCGCGAGGTATTGCGAGGTATTCCTGGCTTTGGTTCCTCTCTGGGAGCTCCAGCTGCCCTCTGCTGGCTGTAGCAATCAGCGCCTTGCAAGGAACGCTGGCATGTAATACTGTGAGTGTTGTATGTTATCTTGTTACTGGTGGTGTTACTGGTTGTGCAGTAACGTGTGTGCTACTTCCCTACTAGTTACATGGTGTACACTGATCCCCTTGTTACGTTACGTACTCACCCATATGTGCCGGCAGTTCTGGTGCCCCGAGTGTCACCGGCCAATGGTCTCGGAGCCATTTTGCTTCGTGTGGGTCGGTTGCTTGCTAGTCTTGGTGTGAAGGAGAGGGCCGGCACCCCTCGTGGCCCCCTGGTGGCGTCCACCCACGTCCTCTCCTGTAGGGGGTCACCACTGGAGTGTAGGTGGGGTGTCCACTGATGCGACATTAATAATGATCTAAGGCAGGCGAGTTTGTAGAGTGTCCTGAAGGGTTCCTTGGTCCAGTCACCTTGAGGCTGTATCTACGTGTGGCATACGCCGCTGATGTTATTCTCTTCGTGTGTGACTCAAAATTATTATTGCATGTATGGTGGTGATGAGGGGGGGGGGAATGGAGGGAAGGAAGGAATTATGAAGGAAAAGCACCAAGCCATTACGACTATATAGCACTGGGAAGGGGTCAGGATAAGAATTTGGGATGGGACGGGGGAAAGGAATGGTGCCCCCAACCACTTGGACGGTCGGGGATTGAACGCCGACCACGCGCTCGCTTATGTGTGTATTTGCACGCTCGTGTGCGCACGCGCGTGTGTGGATCTAGTGAGGGAAATCCACGTCATGCCTTAAAACTTTACAGTGACCATAAAAGAATGAAAATGCCGGGAAACAAATCCCATTTTTTCGTTCGGTCCGGAAAAAAAATCCCCCCCTCCCCTCCCCAAAAAAAGTATGATCTTGCTCTGGTCCCAAATCTAATATTATGCAATTTAAATCCCATATATCAAGTCCTATTATGTAATATTTTAAGTACATTGTTTATATCCCTTCTTGTTATTCTCTCTCATCCATTTGTAGAATATACTTATATCTTTCTTCTCTCATCTAATTAATAATTTTTTTTAATTAAGCTTACTTAATCTCTCTTAATAAGGAAGATTCCTACGTGCTGGGATTATCCTTGCCACAGTTCTATGGCCAAGTTGTAGAGTTGTTGTTGTTGTTGGTTAAGATTCGCTACTCGGAACAAAAAGTTCCAAGTAGCACGGGCTATGGTGATCCCGTAGACTATAAGTTGTGTAGCCGGGGGCAAGGTAAACCTGAATAATAATATCACAGGTTACTTAGAGGCCTACAAGAGTCCCAGTATTGATCTTACTACCAACTTTAATGCGATTATATATGTTTATTTAGAGCTAATTATGATGTAGAGTTTTCTCGCATTCTACGGTGGCACTATCAAGGCTGTTCGGGTGGTGTCAGGCACCTGGTGGTGTCAGGCACCTGGTGGTGTCAGGCACCTGGTGGTGTTAGGCACCTGGTGGTGTCAGGCACCTGGGGGTGTCAGGCACCTGGTGGTGTCAGGCACCTGGGGGTGTCAGGCACCTGGGGGTGTCAGGCACCTGGGGGTGTCAGGCACCTGGGGGTGTCAGGCACCTGGGGGTGTCAGGCACCTGGGGGTGTCAGGCACCTGGGGGTGTCAGGCACCTGGGGGTGTCAGGCACCTGGGGGTGTCAGGCACCTGGGGGTGTCAGGCACCTGGGGGTGTCAGGCACCTGGGGGTGTCAGGCACCTGGGGGTGTCAGGCACCTGGGGGTGTCAGGCACCTGGGGGTGTCAGGCACCTGGGGGTGTCAGGTACCTGGGGGTGTCAGGCACCTGGGGGTGTCAGGCACCTGGGGGTGTCAGGCACCTGGGGGTGTCAGGCACCTGGGGGTGTCAGGCACCTGGTGGTGTCAGGCACCTGGTGACATCACTGTCTGGGCTCACAACCTTAGCGTCGGGCTCTCAAGTTGGTGCCCGCGTGCCCTCGCTAAGTGGTACCTGTGTAGAGTGCCACTGTGGCAGCAGGGAGTGCCAACACCCATGAGCCCAGACTACGCGGTCCTCAGCCACCGGGCCACGCCTCATCCCCCCCTCTCTATCCTGTTTCTTGGTTGGTTTTTCATCAGTGTCTTTAAATATTTGGCCACGGGTGGCTAGTTGCTGGTTCCTGCCGCTGCCTCGCCTGCCATCTTGTCCTCTCTGTCATACACTGGGGGCGCTCTCCGACGGTCTCGCTTCATGCAGGTCGGCGTTCAATCCCCGACCTTCCAAGTGGTTGGGCACTATTCCTTCCCCTCCCGTCTCACTACTAAATTTCCCATCCACAAATTTTCACCACTCTGCTTTACGTCATCGCTACCCTTAAAGAGTATGTAAACTTACCCTAACCGAACCTACCCTAACCCAACCCAACCTATCCTAATGTAACCTACCCTAACCTACCCTAACCCAACCTATCCTAATGTAACCTACCCTAGCCTACCCTAACCCAACCCAACCTATCCTAATGTAACCTACCCTAACCCAACCCTAACCTATCTTTTCCTAACCTAACGTAAAATTTAGACGTAAAATTTTATATTTTGTAAATTGTATGCACAAGATGTGTGACGTCACCACCACGTCACATGTAAATTTGATGATAACACGACAGAACTGCTCTTAAAGTCCACAATGTCCGAAAGGCGGGTCTTGGGAGCTGGCGCTCGACCTTGCCAAAAAATCCCCGTCAACCCCTGGCACTCAATTTGTTTTTAAAGAGGATAAACAGTGCGTTTAGTGTTAGAGTGTAATTGAGTTGTTTGTCATGTGCATTAAGTGATGAGACGGCGTGGTTGACCGGCGCTCCTTAAGGGAGGGTAATTGGCTTGTTAGTGAAGCTTAGATTTAATTGTGTTATGTGTTCTGTGGGCTGTGTGGGACCACGATGACTGGCACTCGCTGGTTGGGGCCGTGGTCCTGGGCCCTGGCACTCGCTGGTCGTGGCCGTGGCCCTGGCACTCGCTGGTCGTGGCCGTGGTCCTGGGCCCTGGCACTCGCTGGCCCGTTATCACTCTCACGACTGAGCGCTTGAGCTGCTATCTTTGTTCCATTATCTTCATTATTGCTTTCATACTGTGTAAACTTTGCTCCGTTTTCCCGGCCGTGCTCTCTCTCTCTCTCTCTCTCTCTCTCTCTCTCTCTCTCTCTCTCTCTCTCTCTCTCTCTCTCTCTCTCTCTCTCTCTCATCCTCACTTTATCGGCGGTTACATATCTCTACCTCAACAAATCTCCCTCTATCTCTTTCCTACCCTCTCCCTCACTCCACTTCCTACCTCCCTCCTCTCCCTCCCCCCTCCCTCTCCCTCCCTCCCTTCCCCCTGTTAAGTCCGAACACAGTGCCGAGTCCCCTCATTACGGCGCTGAGTCCGGTCAATGTTAGTACCTTGCCTGGGGTACCAGCTGGCTCCCCCTCCCCCCCTCACCTGGCTCCCTGCACCACCTGACCTCTGAACCAGCCATCTTAACAAGCACATGGTAAGATCCAGGCTGTTTGACTCATTGGAGATGTCTACCGCCTCTCCTCATGAGGAGACGTCTCCTCACGATGGCCGGTCCCACACGCACACCTCAGATCCAGCCTTCAATCACCCTTCCTCCTCCTCAAAGTCTTGGCTAACACGTCTGACCCAAAGTCTTGACATAAAGTGGATCAGGAATGTTGAAGTTAAGCAGTAGGAGAGTCATTACATTAGCATGTATAGTTAGGAAGTTGGGTTCGGGAGCTTAAGCTCGATCCCGCAAGCACATCTAAGTGAATAATACACATACACATATATACATACAGCCTGCGTGTTCAGCTATATGGTTCTCAGTTCAGTTATACACTAAGCTTACCTGGTTGATACCTGCTTGATGGGGTTCTGGGAGTTCTTCTACTCCCCAAAGCTATTTGTAGTGAAGCACAGATGACACCCACAGCAGGGGAGGTGAGAATTATGCTAGCGTGAAATGAGAATGAGGTGAGGGTAGGCTGAGAATGAGAGGGGTGAGATGAGAATGAGCTGAGGGTAATTATATAAGCTGTGGATCGATAAGCAGCTTGGCTGAACAGTGGTAGAGAATGGCGGACAGGCTGGCAGATGCTTGCTCAAGTGCTGGTAATTGAGAAGGAAGCCGGCTAGTGTAGAGTGAGGTGTACTCATGGCTAGCTAGTTGGCCGAGTAGCTAGGTGACTAGTTGGCTAGCTGGCTAACTGACTGGCTGGGTGACTACTTGGCTGGCTGACTAGATGACTAGCTGGCTGACTAGGTGACTAGTTTGCTGGCTAACTAGATGACTAGCTGGCTGACTAGGTAACTAGTTGGCTGGCTGGGTGACTACTGGGCTGGCTAACTAGATGACTAGCTGGCTGACTAGGTGACTAGTTGGCTGGCTGGCTAACTGACTGGCTGACTGACTACTTGACTGGCTGACGAGGTGACTAGTTGGCTGGGCTGCTGGCCGGCCAACTAGCTGTGTGGAAACCTGAATTAGTTAAAGGTTGGCGGGGCGGCGTTATGTTTCTTATTCTCTGGACGGCTCTATTGATTCCCTGCATCATCCATCTTGCTTAACCCCGTGTTTGTCCCAGAACCCTTCCCGCGTCCTCCTGTGGCTCCTCTTTGTCCTGCATACTCAAGTCGCGGCTTCGATTCCCCAGCCTTAGACGTCCACCCGCACGTGCATGGACTTCTTCCCCCCACGTCCAGGGCTTGATAGCCTCCCTCCCACGTCCAGGGGCTTGGACGTGATCCCGCTATATTTCACTGGTAATGGGGGAGATCTGTCGCAGCTGGGCGGCTGAATCTGGGCCACTGGGGGCTCCACCACCGTCGCTGGAGACCGGATCCCATCTAGATTACAAACTCATGTCTTGGATTATGAAGGGGATTCGAGGCTGAGAATTAATCAAGGATCATGTAACTAACTCCATTAGCATGTTCTTTTAAGGCTGGGGGCATAATTTGTGGGGGGTGAATATTCGATATTCACTTGGCTGTATGAAGGGGAGTACAGAGTGTGTCAAGAACTAGATACATAATTGTAGCTAGCACTGATGTGGTGGAGGCTGACTCCATACACAGTCTCAAGTGATAGAGCCCAGTAGGCTCAGGAATCTGTACACCAGTTGATTGACAGTTGAGAGGCGGGACCAAAGAGCCAGAGCTCAACCCCCACAAGCACAAATAGGTGAAATAATTGAGTACACACACACAGGTCTTCGTGGCCGAGTGGACAGCGCTCGGGAGTCGTAATTCAAAGGATCCTGGTTCGATTTCCAGGCCGAGGCTGAATGGGCCAACTACATACACTAACATACAATAACGCCAACAAGCACTCATAAAAAAACACAAACAGACACTCATAAAACCCAAACACAGGTTGTGTTTTATCTGGTGTGCTGCGGGCGACTTGAACTGTTGGCCAAGAGTCACCCTTATCTGCAAGACAACCAAGTTTTAATGAATTGCTCTTATCTCTCTTTAACACGCGCCTAGGGGGACGTCTGATGGGGGAGGGGGGCGGGGGGTGCTGGGGGAGAGAGAGATAGGGGGGGATGTGTGCCTTACATCCCCCTCCCCCCTATCTATTTCTCCCTCCATTCCTATCCAAGGCCCTGCCCAAACGTTATTAACATTCTCTCTCTCTCTCTCTCTCTCTCTCTCTCTCTCTCTCTCTCTCTCTCTCTCTGTCGCTCTATCGTCCAGCCAAAGTGGTTGGGCAAGGTCAGGCAAAGAAAAGCCACGTTTTTCGTTCTGACATATATGGCTTTCACATGATCCAGGGCACAGGGATGCCACAGAGCCTCTATGGAACACAGCGTCTGGGGTGTTAGCAAGTGTACTCAAGTGTAGACTTGAGTGTAGACTTAAGGTCGTAGTGTAAGGAGGCGCCGTAGAGAGCGAGGTGGCCACCAACCAGGACACAATACAAGAGGCTTCACCTCCAAGGCTGTCAGGACTAGTCACAAGTCATCCATCTCTCAAGGGGCAGAAGATCTGTGATCTAATTCAAATTATTATAAAACACTGATCTTGGCGCGCATAAGGAGAATGGAGACCTGGGGTCAGATACACGAAAGCACTTACGCAAACACTTACGAACCTGTACATCTTTTCTCAATCTTTGGCGGCTTTGTTTCCAATTATTAAACAGTTAATGAGCTCGGAAGCACCAGGAGGCTGTTTATAACAATAACAACAGTCGAATGGGAAGTTTTCATGCATGTAAACTGTTTAATAAATGTAACCAAAGCCGTCAAAGATTGAGGAAAGATGTACACGTTCGTAAGTGTTTGCGTAAGTGCTTTCATGAATCTGGAGAATGGTCCAGGACGGACCGAAACGTCGTCGTCCCTTCACCTTCTAGTGTGTGGTCTGGTCAACTTACTTTAGCCACGTTATTGTGACTCATCGCTTGCGCATAAATTCCTGTCACACTAAAAGGTGGCTTAGACGTTTCTCAAGACGGCTTGAGAAAGGACCAAGATTCTGGCGAGGCTGTCTGCCCACGTCAGACTGAGGCACAGAGGATTCAGACGTTCACTGAGGAGAATACAGAACGTCTGGATGGGGCCTGAGAACAGGGAGGTCAGGTGTATGGTACAGGTTAGGGGTTGTTGTTGTTCAAGAGTCGCTACTTGGAACAAAAAGTTCCAAGTAGCACGGGCTATGGTGAGCCCCGGTTAGGAGTGAAATCATCCTGGATTATGTGCTGGTGAAACATTCCTGTTACTGAAATATTACCGTGCGTGCCTAATTGTCCCGTCAACCAGCTCATAATTGTTAATTAACTTTTTTGTGATAAAGAATATTATTATATGATGTGTGTAAACGAGTTTTCTGTGTTATAAATAGGTTAGGTTACAAAATTCAGTTTATAAATAGGCTAGGTTAAGTTACAGAACACAAACTCGCTTATTTTGTAATCTGAAAGAATTGTATCTCTATTCCACCTTTTAAATTGTCTGTCAATTACATAGACCTACGTGGTCCTATTAACTAGTAATCTCTATTTTAACCAGTTGTTTCCCAAACAAGTTATTCACCCTCGCGCTTAATTTAAGAGCACCAAGCTAGTGTGAGCGAAAGAACGGCTATGAACGGTTAGCGAAATGTTTAATCACGAACGGGAATATTCCACACCTGTACATATTACAAAGGTGTCCAATTAAGGTAGGTAATTAAGGGGAGTATTCCAAGAGTTACCTGCAGGGAAGACTTGTTTGAGGTACAAGTGAACACTTACAGCTAGAGAAAATATTGTACACTGTAAACCAGAAAACACCTGAGTGTGTATTAAACACCCGAGTGTGTATTAAACACCTGAGGGTGTTAAATGACTGTTCAACACCCTCCCGCTACACGTAAGGGCCATAACTGGCCGACCCCTCACAGCGTTCAAGAGAGAGAGAGCTTGACAAACACCTCCAAAGGATACCTGATCAATCAGGCTGTGGTTCATACGTCAGGCTACGAGCAGCCGCGTTCAGCAGCTGGTTGACCAGTCGACCAACCAGGAGTTCTGGTCGGAGACTGGGCCGCGAGGCTGTTGATCCCTAGAAGCTACACAAGGTAGATAAGGGGACTCTTTAAAACATGTGGGTGGGTGTGCGCGCGTGTGTGGGCGCGTGCGTGAGCCAGGAGGCAGCAAGCCACACTACCTGAGCTGGAAGGCCGGCTAGGAGCCAGCTGGGAGCCAGCTGGGAGCCAGATAGGGCTGCTCGGCTTTAACACAGCAACTCGCCATCAAAATATGAATCTACGCCTTCCAGGTTTACCACATTTACTCCCCCTCTCTCTCTCTTCTCTCCCATTTCTCCCCTCCTCTACCCCTCCTTTCCCTCTTTCCCTCTCTCATTCCCATCTTCGACGTCCCTCCCATCAATCACCATTCCACTCACCTAGGCAATTCTCGCCATCTCCTCCCATCCATCTTCCTCCACTCTCGCTATTAACATAGCTGTTACCCTTACTATTTAACCGACTATCACTTGCTATTTAAAAAAATGCTATTCCTGTGACTGCGCAGACTTCAGGTGGTGTGGGGGAGGAGGCTGGACTTGCCCAAACACCTCTACGTCACCTACTGGTACTTGCAGGGTCGAGCTAGGCTCCTGGGCCCGCCTCCCCGACGTTCTTACATTAATGCAATGATTCATTTCTCACGCTTTAAATCATTTATATTTAAAAATTTGAATCAAATTGGCTGCAATGCCTGACGTCCCAATTTTTCCACTTATTGGCATTTTCTAACACTGTGTGCATGTAGCTCCGTCACTGGACTCTCCACATAGATAGATAGATAGATAGATAGATAGATAGATAGATAGATAGATAATGAATATGAACTTGAACGTTCGAGGCTGGAGGCCAGACACTTGGCCTAGCCTCGTTCATTTCTCCAACGGGATTGCTGTGGGTTATGTGCCCAACATGGTCGGATGAGGGTGGCCGCAAATCAATTGGCCCTGTACCAAAGGAAACCGCGTGAAGCTCCAGGTGATTCTCAGATCATCTGGACTTAATTTTTTGGTTTTAACATTTTGCTTAATTACTGTTGTGGGAGCAGCCTCGCCCGAAGTGGGAGGGGCCTCTCCCAAAGTGGTAGAAGCCTCGCCCACTGTGGGAGTGGTGGAGAGTGTGGGGGAATATAAGCATTTGGAGGAAGGGTTGATGCACCTTGTGGCTGGCCCACCTGGTAAAGCTGCCGTGTTCTCTCGTGCGTGCCCCCTTGCCTCTCCTGCCTCCTGCTGGTGTGGGCGTGGGAGGCCGTGTAGCGTGGGTGTCATGGGCGTGGGTGGTGTGTACCGACCGAGGGCGAGGTGCCCAGCACGCCCTCACCGTGTACGGTGCCCAGGAGAGTGACAGGACACATGGAACACTCACTGGGCACCTGTGGGGGTCCACTGGCGGGCAGCACATTGGGTATATACTGTATCTTAAGAGCTCAGAGACGAGAGTAACACCGATTACACTGGTGTTCTCAGATGTGGGAAGGTGCTGCTGGAGGCGCCGACACGTCTTACTGGGTGTGGAGCCGGTCGGCCGAGCGGACAGCACACTGGACTTGTGATCCAGTGGTCCTGGGTTCGATCCCAGGCGCCGGCGAGAAACAATGGGCAGAGTTTCTTTCACCCTATGCCCCTGTTACCTAGCAGTAAAATAGGTACCTGGGTGTTAGTCGGCTGTCACGGGCTGCTTCCTGGGGGTGGAGGCCTGGTCGAGGACCAGGCCGCGGGGACACTAAAGCCCCGAAATCATCTCAAGATAACTTCAAGATTGTGTCCGGGGTGACAGGCCAGTCTAGGGAGCCCTGGCAGGTTAGACTCTAGTATGTGGAGGTGCTGTGTGTGGCGGCGCTAGTTCACACATTCACAACCAGTTAGGAGCCTAACTAGCCTAACAAGTGTGTGTGTGAGAGAGAATGAGAGTGAGAGAGAGTGAGGGAGAGAATGTGAGAGTGAGTGAGAGAGTGGGTGGCTGTAAACAATGTGGTGGAGGGAGGTATAGACATGAAAGAAGACTGTCCTTTGATGTGTGTGAAGGTAAAGTGGCTGCCAGTCACCAGGGGTGAGCTGGTCCTGGGTGGTGGACCACCAGCACCCCAGGGGAACACCACCTGGCCCCCAGGGGAACACCACCTGGCCCCAGGGGAACACCACCTGGCCCCCAGGGGAACACCACCTGGCCCGCCTCTACCTTCAGGTATCAACAACAACAACAGTACTGTAGTTATAGAATGGTTGTGTATCAACTGTGTTGACTCCTTATAGCAAGACAAAGGTTCATTAGGACTAGTGGCGTTGTTCCTAATGAAGCTACATCCTAAGAGCCGTTATCCTACATGAGCTCATTATTAGTTTGCATTAGTAATAAACTTCGTTTAAGGCGACGTTACTGTGAGGTAACGATGAGGCTGGAGCCAACGGTGTACCTGGGCCTTCATGGGGGGCCCATTGACTGCTTTTTGACGCGTATCGACGTGTTAAAAAAATGAACGATCGTTGATTGAGTGATGGTCTTGAGTTGGGCTGTTGTTGGCTGAGCGCCTTGTGTGGTGGCTGCCAATTTCTGGTTATTCACGAAGTTGGGCCAGGCAGGGAACCAAGAGAACATCGGCTTTATAAGTAACAGTATGAGCGTCCACATCTCTCCGGTGTCGAGGGCTGTGATGCACTGACCAGTTCCAACTACACCATGTCAAGACTATCAGTGAACAAAACAGTTCATACTAAAGATAGTGAACGTGTGCATCATGGCAAGTTTTACAGCCACTGCTGTCGAGATGGTGTAAGATGTTGTATCTTAATGCTCTAAGTTTCTTGGCCGCCTCTCTTGCTCAGTCGGCACGTAGCTCTTCACTTGACACTGATGAGTCAGACGTGGAGTGGACGTTTGTTTACAAGGATGTGGCGGCAACGTTTGTGACCTGGCTATGGTTGGATGGACGCCACCACGTGGTCCGTGTTTATTTACTTTTTTAGGGGGAGGAGGGGATTAGAAATGGGAAATTCAGTGAGAGTTATGAAAGCAGGCGGGCTGTCCGCCTTGCTGACCCTGTGTTTCGTGTGAGGGAGGGTGCTGGGGGCGTGAAGAAAACGGGTGAGGGTGAGATGGAGGATACTGGTTAAGGGAAGAAGGGGGGGGGGACCTTCAGGTGATCCTCACTGGGATAAAACCCTGGCAGCCTCCCTCACCTGGGTAACACAATCATCTTGTATCATCCTATAATCTCCAAGGTATTTTGGGTCCCCACAACTTGCTCTCTTGTCTCTTGTGTGATGTTTTTGCTGTTTTCTCATAACCATCACGGCGCTTACCTTGTGGGTTATCTTGTGATGGTTCCGAGGATATACGTCCCCGCGGCCCGGTCTCTGACCAGGCCTCCTAGTTGGTGGTCTGGTTCGCAAGGCTGTTGGAGGCGGCCGCTCGCAGCCTGACGTATGGGTCACAGTCTGGTTGATCAGGTATCCTTTGGAGGTGCTTATCCAGTTCTCTCTTGAACACTGTGAGGGGTCTGCCAGTTATGCCCCTTATGTGTAGTGGAAGCGTGTTGAACAGTCTCGGACCTCTGATGTTGATAGTTCTCTCTCAGAGTACGTGTTGCACCTCTGCTCTTCAACGGGGGTATTCTGCACATCCTGCCATGTCTCCTGGTCTCATGTGATAGTATTTCTGTGTGCAAATTCTGAACCAATCCTTCTTAATATTTACCGCGTGTAAATTACTATGTATCTCTCCCGCTCACGCTCTGAGGAATACAGATTTACGAATTTAAATCGATGCCAATATTTCTAGATGTTTTATTAAGCATGCAAAGGATCTTTGCACGCTCTCCAGGTCAGTAATTTCTCGAGATCTGAACGGGGCTGTTGCTGTTGTGCAACAATATTCCACCCTAGAGAGCATTATAGTGTCTACAGTATACACTCTTATATGTTGAAATACAGGACACAAACCTTAGACACTCGCAGCTTCCCGCCAAGAGAGAGAGAGAGAGAGAGAGAGAGCGCATACCTACCCCCCCCCCCACACACACACACAGTGGCAGCAAGGCGGACAGCCTCCTTCATATCATGACACTTCAACACTTTTGCAACTTTTCCTTCAACTAAACCTTTATATCATCTTTTGTCATCGTAATCAAAACAAAAAAAAGCTCTCTCCCTCTCTTCATCCCATAACACTAAATAATGTCGGGAACCCCCCTCCCCATGTCTCAACTTCCCCCACCACCACCATCACCATCACTACCACCACCACCACCACCACCACCACCACTACCACCACCACCACCACTACCACTACCACTACCACCACCACGGACGCGGGGAAACTCAAGACAATGGCCACCACAGTATCTGACATCCCATCTCCACTATTTCCCCCCCCCCCCACATCTATGCATCGTTCTCTTCAGACTACCCCCTCTCTCCCCCATGTCCCCCCCCTCTGTGAGCTCCAAACACCCCCCCCCCCATGATTCCCTTACCACTGCCCCTTCCCCCCCTACCCACGAACCCCACTTCCTCCCCCTATTCTCAGGCCCTACCCCCCCCCCTTTCCCCTACCCTCGGAAATATGGATAAGTGCAGGAAAAGGAAAAGTTTTGGAAATGTGGAAGGTAGAGTTATGATAGCAGGTGGACTGTCAGCCTTACTGTCACAATGTGTTATCAGACGGGAGAGGGAATGAGCAGCGTGAGACAGAAGGGGGAGTGAGTAGGGCAGCGTGAAGCAGGACAGGAGAGAGCAGAAACAAACAGAGGGTGAGAAAATGGCTAATGAAAGTTATAAATATGATCAGGGTAAACACCCCAGGAGTGTCCCAGCTGGTCTGCCTCTCCCCAGCACCAAGACCTCCACCACACGACCCCCAGCACCAGGACCTCCACCACACGACCCCCAGCACCAGGACCTCCACCACACGACCCCCAGCACCAGGACCTCCACCACACGACCCCCAGCACCAGGACCTCCACCACACGACCCCCAGCACCAGGACCTCCACCACACGACCCCCAGCACCAGGACCTCCACCACACGACCCCCAGCACCAGGACCTCCACCACACGACCCCCAGCACCAGGACCTCCACCACACGACCCCCAGCACCAGGACCTCCACCACACGACCCCCAGCACCAGGACCTCCACCACACGACCCCCAGCACCAGGACCTCCACCACACGACCCCCAGCACCAGGACCTCCACCACACGACCCCCAGCACCAGGACCTCCACCACACGACCCCCAGCACCAGGACCTCCACCACACGACCCCCAGCACCAGGACCTCCACCACACGACCCCCAGCACCAGGACCTCCACCACACGACCCCCAGCACCAGGACCTCCACCACACGACCCCCAGCACCAGGACCACCACCACACGTCCCCCAGCACCAGGACCACCACCACACGACCCCCAGCACCAGGACCTCCACCACACGACCCCCAGCACCAAGACCACCACCACACGACCCCCAGGACCACCACCACACGACCCCCAGCACCAGGACCACCACCACACGACCCCCAGCACCAGGACCTCCACCACACGACCCCCAGCACCAGGACCTCCACCACACGACCCCAGCACCAGGACCACCACCACACGACCCCCAGCACCAGGACCTCCACCACACGACCCCCAGCACCAGGACCACCACCACACGACCCCCAGCACCAGGACCACCACCACACGTCCCCCAGCACCAGGACCTCCACCACACGTCCCCCAGCACCAGGACCTCCACCACACGACCCCCAGCACCAGGACCTCCACACGTCCCCCAGCACCAGGACCTCCACACGACCCCCAGCACCAGGACCTCCACACGACCCCCAGCACCAGGACCTCCACCACACGACCCCCAGCACCAGGACCTCCACACGTCCCCCAGCACCAGGACCTCCACACGACCCCCAGCACCAGGACCTCCACACGACCCCCAGCACCACGACCTCCACCACACGACCCCCAGCACCACGACCTCCACCACACGACCCCCAGCACCAGGACCACCACACGACCCCAGCACCAGGACCTCCACCACACGTCTCCCAGCACCAGGACCTCCACACGTCCCCCAGCACCAGGACCTCCACACGTCCCCAGCGTGTAACCTTCAGCCTGGCCTCCTTCACAATACTGACCGTGATTCATTAAAGCTATAATAATTAAGAAAAACAATTAAGAGTTATAATTAGGAAGAGAGAGCTTAATCTTAGCACGAGACTTCAGCTCCCAATAATAACGATCCTCACACTCCTTGTCACACTAGTGTTTCCATAGCATGTTGCTGATGTTTGGTCTAAGTTAACACCTTTGAGGAACCTGCATTGTTCCCCAGGTCTGATCTGATCTATTCTTGTTAACTCGATTCCAACAGCCACACCTCCGCTGGCGTCTCTTCCGCCTTGCTCGTGTGGTCATTGGTCACCTGTGCGGCGGGTAACAGCCGCCGGGTAAAACTACCCTAACTAGAACCGAACGAACCTGAGCTCCTAACGTAGCACAAGATGATACCTGCTTGATGGGGTTCTGGGAGTTCTTCTACTCCCCAAGCCCGGCCCGAGGCCAGGCTCGACTTGTGAGAGTTTGGTCCACCAGGCTGTTGCCTGGTCAGAGACGTTTCTGCTTATTCTAGAAGCATTGGCTAACGTTTAGAGACGTTCCTGTTCATGTTAGAAGCAGGGGCTAACGTTCAGAGACGTTCCTGTTCATGACCAGGCTGTTGCCTGGTGACGTATATTAAATTTCAATATTTGCCTAATTGTTACCAGTACGTCTCAGTTTCAACGGATTGTTTGATTCCGTTAAAAACTGCGACGTATTCGATGAAAGGACAGGTTGCCCCTGGGTACCTGGCGTCTGCTCTTCAACGGGGGTATTCTGCACATCCTGCCATGCCTTTGGTATTTCTGTGTGCAGGTTTGGGACCAGCACCTCTACTATTTTCCACGTGTAGATTATTATGTATCTCCTGCGTGCACTATACAGAATGCAGATTTATACATTTTAATCAGTCCAAACGCTTTAGACGTTTTGTTGAATGGATTCTAGCAGTAAAGGATCTCTGCACGCTCTCCAGGTTAGCAGTTTCTCCAGCTTTGAAAGGGGTTGTCATTGTGCAGCAGTACTCCACTCTAGAGAGCACAAGCGTCTTGAAAAGTATGATCATCTATATATCATCTCTAGTGTGAAAGGTTCTTGTAATTCAACCTGTCATTCTTGCAGTTGTGACGGCTACTTTATTGTGTTCTTTAAAGGTAAGGTCTTCCGACATGAGTACACCCAGATCCTTTACATTGCTTTTCCGTTCTATGGTAGGATTTCACTGCGTTTTGTATGTGGTTTCCGTGTTTTATTTTAATTTTTTCCTTAGCGCAGGAGCTGGAACTCATCCTCATTAAATACCATATTATTTTATGTGGCTCATTGAAAGACCTGTTTAACACAAGATTGGCGGTTTGCAGTATGTCGTCTACTCTCTTAAAAATCCTAGTGTCATCTGCAAAGAATGATAGAGTGCTATACACATTTCACGTATGATTTTCTCATACGGCACTATAGTTTGTGACCTTGTCTATGCCCATTATGAGAATAAGCAAGAGTACTGGAGCAAGCACAGTACCCTGAGGGACTGAGCTCTTCACGGTTGATGGACCTGATTTGATTTTGTTGACTATTACAAATTGGGTTCTATTAGTCAGGAAATTATAGATCCATCTGCCCATTTAGATTTAAATTATAGATCCATCTGAAGGTCCGTCTAGACCTTCCTTTTTTCCCTGTCTAAGCCCCTGTCTAAGCCCCTGTCTCACCCTCATATCCCCCCTCTCGTCTTCCCTCCTGGTTTTTCTCCACCTCATTTTCACCCACTCCAATTTTATTCACCATTCATTTTCCTCTCATTTTAACCTCTCTCTCCCCCTCTCTTGTTTGAAGCGTAGTGTTCCGAGGTTTGTTGACACCAGTGTTTGCTTCGTGTTTGCAAGGCCGTTCATTGCGGAGGGAGACGCGAGGCTCTCAAAGGCGCCTCCTGTCGTGGCGGTATACTAGGGTAGGGGGGGTGTGGGGGGTTCAGTCAGGTGGTGTTGCAGGCGTGAAGTAGCGTCTATTGGGCAGCCCCCAGCTGGTGTTAAGAGATACACTGTAAAGTTTACGAACGTTCCTGTTCATGTTAGAAGCAGGAGCTAACGTTTAGAGACGTTCCTGCTTTTGCTAGAAGCAGGGGCTAACGTTCAGAGACGTTTCTGCTTATTCTAGAAGCATTGGCTAACGTTTAGAGACGTTCCTGTTCATGTTAGAAGCAGGGGCTAACGTTCAGAGACGTTCCTGTTCATGACAGAAGCAGGGGCTAACGTTTAGAGACGTTCCTGTTCATGACAGAAGCAGGGGCTAACGTTTAGAGACGTTCCTGTTTACGTTAGAAGCAGGGGCTAACGTTTAGAGACGTTCCTGCTTATGCTAGAAGCATTGGCTAACGTTTAGAGACGTTCCTGCTCATGCTAGAAGCAGGGGCTAACGTTTAGAGACGTTCCTGTTTACGTTAGAAGCAGGGGCTAACGTTTAGAGACGTTCCTGTTTACGTTAGAAGCAGGGGCTAACGTTTAGAGACGTTCGTGTTTACGTTAGAAGCAGGAGCTAACGTTGAAAGCTGACAGACTTGACAGAGAACACCCAGGCTAGTGTTGGGACACTACTCAGGGCCTGGAGTGGGTGAGGTCACACACCGGAGGGTGTTAAACAAGACAGTCTCGGGTCTCCGGCGACACCCTCCTGGCAATTACCCATAATTAACATCTTTATTGGAGAAATTAGTTTACAGTTTTGCCTCATCAGAGTAAAGTAATTAGGTCATATTGGAGGAAGGATGCTGCTTATGTTTATTACTTCACAGGCCAGTGAGGATGCTGCCTTGTGGGGGTTCCGGGGATCAACGGCCTCGCGGCCCGGTCGTCGACCAGGCCTGCTCGTTGCTGGACTGGTCAACCAGGTTGTTGGACGCGGCTGCTCGCAGCCTGACGTATGAGTCACAGCCTGGTTGATCAGGTATCCTTTGGAGGTGCTTATCAAGATCTCTCTTGAACACCTTGAGGGGTCGAATGACGTTCCCACAGAAAGGAAAAAATAACTAAATTAAGCTTACCGAATACTTGAGGTGGTCGGGAGTGGGCGTCTTGATATCGTCTCAAGACATTGTGTCCGATTGGTGGAAGAACAGCCAATCATTTTGCGTAGCGAAGGGGGGCGACGGTGGGCTGGGGCGGGGGGCGTCCGACCCCCCACACTACTTCCCGGAGAATGATAAACTTCTTCTGTAGTCGGAGGTGCAGAGTGCTGTGGAGGTGGCCGTGACGACCTGTGCGTCCAGCACTCACCGCCAGTTAGGCAATCAAGCGCCTGCCAATCAGGGGCCAACCCGTCCTTGACTCAAGTCCATTCCATCCAGCGGTCGACCCCACAGACGCAATTCATAAATTTTAACATGGTGTTCACTCGAAACAGGAATCTTTTCAAATATAAATTAATATTATAAGATATTAGCATATTGTGCATATATAGGCATAGGTTAGGTTAGGTGTTTAGGTTCTGTTGGCGATTATTTGTATTTGTAGTACGTGGGTGAAGTAAGTAAGTAATTATCAAAAGAAGGCACCAAACCGGGAAGGCTATGTAGCACCATCAAATACGCAAAATAATCAGAGGGCGCTAAATATCACCAAGGATGCCAATACGAGAACAAAAACGCATAAGGCGAACGATATCAAAAGTATCCGAGTCACCAAGAATTCTATCGAGGGATAGGTGACCGCGAGGGGCGGTCGGAAAGCAAGACACACGCTCGTCCTGGAAGTCAGGACAATCAAGAAGGACATGCACGACCGTAAGAGGGACAATGCAACTATGACAATAAGGAGCAGGGCGGCGCTCCATCAAGTGACCATGGGTTAAGCGAGTATGGCCAATACGCAACCTCGCCAGAGCTGTTTCCCACCGCCGGTTACGGTGGAAGGAGGACGGCCACGAGGAAACACAACATTTAAGAGTACGTAGCTTGTTACCAGTAACAGACAACCAAGAAGCCTGCCAACGGGTAAGGACTGAGGAATGGATAACCGGGTAAAAGTCGGAATACGGAATGCCTTTACGAGAGATGGGACAAGAGCGGACAGCTTCCTTAGCGGCAGCATCCGCACGCTCATTTAAAGACACGCCAACATGGCTGGGAACCCAACAAAACTCAACCGACTTAAATTTACTGTGAACGAGAAACAGCCAATGCTGGATCTCGACAACTACTGGATGAACTGGATTAAAGCACCCGAGAGCCATGAGGGCACTACGAGAGTCAACAACAACCACAAAGGAAGACTGACAACGAGAAAGCAGGAGACGAAGAGCATAGAGAATAGCATAAAGTTCCGCTGTAAAGATGCTAGTCTCCGGAGGCAAGCGACACATATAAGTGCGATCAGGAAAAACAACAGAGTAGCCAACACCGTCCGCTGACTTAGACCCATCGGTGAAGACAGAAACGGAGCGGGAGTGAGAAGAAAAGTGCTCGAGGAAAAGGCGTTTTAGAACCGTAGGAGGGGTAAAAGCTTTAGTGATACGAGTCAAGGATGTACAAAACCGCGGAAGAGGGACCCTCCACGGGGGCAAAGAAGGAACAACACGAGGAGAAACATCAGAAATACGAACGGAAAGAGAATCCTGTAGGCGAGATAACCGGACAGAAAGAGGGAGGTGGCGAAGAGGAACAGGAACCGCAGGAGGGGTAAAAGTTAAAGCACGACAGAGGCGAGAGGAAGGATGTTGCAAGGACCGCGCAAGATAGCGAAGACAGTAGCGATCACGGCGGTCCTGGAGAGACAGGAAGCCAGTGTCAACATACAAGCTAAGGACGGGAGTCGAACGAAAGGCACCAGAACTGAGGCGCAACCCAGTATGGTGCAAAGCATCAAGACGGCGAAGAGTAGAAGGAGAAGCAGACGAGTAAGCAGGGCAACCATAATCGAGCTTAGACAGGACGAGAGAGGAATGTAAAGCAAGGAGAGTGCGCCTATCTGCCCCCCAAGAAGTATGGGACAAGACCCGAAGGAGGGTAAGGGCCTTAGAGCACTCAACACGGAGGTAAGAGATATGGGGAGACCAAGACAAACGAGTGTCAAGGAATAACCCCAAAAGCTTCGCGGAATCTTTGTATTCAAGGGGATGACCATAAAGTGACAAAGAGGGACGAAGAACAACCCGTTTCCGCGTAAAAGTCATGGCACAAGTCTTAGAAGTAGAGAACTTGAAGCCATGACCTGTGGCCCAAGACGACACGGCATCAATTGCAAGTTGAAGCCGGCGTTGAAGGAGAGGCGAATCATCACCCTGACAACAAAGGGTAAGATCATCGACATAGAGAGCGGAGAAGACACCAGAAGGAAGAGAGGAAAGAAGACCATTGAGGGCAACCAGAAAAAGAGTAGTGCTCAGAACACTACCCTGGGGCACACCTTCGTATTGCTGAAAAGAGGGAGAGAGAGCGGTACCAAGGCGCACCCGAAAGGAACGACGAGAGAGGAAGCTGCGGAGAAAGAGAGGGAGATGACCACGAAGGCCAAAAGAATGAAGTTGAGATAGGATATGATAACGCCAAGTGGTGTCGTAAGCCTTTTCTAGGTCAAAAAGGACGGCAACAACGGAGGTCTTCGCAGCAAAAGCAGTACGAATATAGACCTCCAAGTTCACCAGGACATCTGTCGTGCTGCGGCACTTGCGGAAACCAAATTGAGAAGGGGAGAGGAGGTGATGGTGTTCCAGGAACCACATCAGACGAACGTTAACCATACGTTCAAAGAGTTTGCAGACACAACTTGTGAGAGCAATAGGGCGAAAGTCCTTAGGGGAAGTACCCAGAGACCCCGGTTTGCGAACAGGGAGGACAACGGCATCGAGCCAGTCCTCAGGGACTGACGACGACTCCCAGATCCGATTATACAGACTCAGTAAATACTGAGACGTGCTCGGAGGGAGATGGCGAAGCATCTCATAATGAATACCATCGGAGCCCGCCGCCGTAGAACCGCAGAGGGCCAGGGCAGAACGAAGTTCAGAGAGAGAGAAGGGATCATTATAGGGAAGCTGAAGATGAGTGCAGAAATCTAAAGGACGAGACTCAAGGACAGGTTTACGAAGAAGGAAAGATCGGGGAAGATGAAGACCAGAGCTAACAGAAGAAAAGTGGGAACCCAGTTCGGAAGCGACCTGCAACGGGTCCGCCACAAGAGTATCATGGAGGTGAAGGACCGGTGAAACATCGGGAACGAACTTACCCGCTATCTTGCGGATACGCTTCCAGATCTGGGCCAGAGGGGTTTCGGACGTAATTGTCGAGACATAAGATGCCCAACATTCACGTTTAGCCGTACGGATGGCCCTACGGGCCACCGCACTCGCTTTCCGAAAGAAAAGAAAAGAATCGGTCGTCTGCCTACGGCGGTGCTTCTTCCAGGCTGCACGCTTACAGCGGACAGCCCGAGCACAGTTCGCATTCCACCAGGGAACGCACTTCCGTGGACCCCGAGAGGAAGAGCGAGGAATAGAGCGGAGGGCAGCGTCGAAGACAGTGTCATGAAAAAGGAGGAGAGCGCGAGAGAGGGGCAGAAGGGAGAGGTCAGAGAGAGTAGCACTGAGGGAAAATAGGGTCCAGTCCGCCTTAGCAAACTGCCACCTAGGGAAAGAGAGGGAAGGGCGAAAAGAGAAAAAGGAAACAAGGATGGGGAAATGATCACTTCCATGGAGGTCATCAAGAACCTGCCACGTGAAATCTAAGTAAAGAGAAGAAGAGCAGAGAGAAAGATCAAGACAAGAAAGGGTGCGAGTTCGAGAGTCCAAATGAGTGGGCTCACCAGAATTCAGAAGAGACAGGGAAGAAGAGAGGAGAAACGGCTCAAGGAGGCGACCCCGGGTATTCGTCAGAACGTCACCCCAAAGAGAATGACGACAATTGAAGTCACCCAGCAGGAGCACAGGCTCCGGCAAGGAGTCTAGGAGGTGTTTCAAATCAGGAAGAGAGAGCGGGACACTCGGGGGGAGATAAATGGAACAAACTGTGTACCATTTCCCCACAAAGATACGAGCAGCAGAACAATGGAGAGGCGAAGGAAAAAGTAAAGGAACAAAGGGAACATCAGCCCGAATCAAGAGAGCAGAAGAATTAGAAGCCCCAGCAATGGCTGGGGGGGGGGAGAGAAAGGAATAGCCACGAAAACGACCAGGACGAGCACCAAGCATTGGCTCCTGGAGACAGACACAAAGGGGCGAAAACCGCGAAACCAGAAGTTGGAGTTCGAGGAAATTGGCGTAATAACCTCGAACGTTCCATTGAAGAATGGACAACGACGAGAAGAGAAAGGACAAAAACAAAGAACAAGGAAGAAACAAAGGCGAAAGACCAACAGAGCACGTTAAAGAATATCAGGGTCGGGATCAGGGTCAGCAAAGTCAGGGTTAGGGGGCATGGGTAAACTGAGCAACGACGGAGGGAAGGAAACGGGAGAACAGATCAGAGGTGGGCGGGCAGGGTCCGGAGGAGGAGGAGGAAGAGGAGGAGACAACGGAGAGGAGCAGTCAAGGACAGCAGCAGGAAGAGGGGGAGTAGAAAGAGGGGAGCGCACCCCAGCAAGAGCAGCAACCGAAAGGGAAGCAGGGGCCAAAGAAACCTCCATAGCAGGAACAGGGGGCGCAAGCACCGAAACGGGAGGGGAAGGAGCAACAGAGCCAGAAGGAGGAGCTGAGGAAGAAAGCGAAGCCTTCTTACCCGCCGGGGAAGAGGAAGGAGAGGAGCCAGGCTTACGCTTCTGACTTAAAGAGACCGGTGTCCCAGCAACTACGTACCGGGCAACGGATTCCAGTGTCTCAACCGGAGAAGCCGAACGAGAGCACACACGACGGCCGTTAGGAGAGCGATGGACATCCGCCTGCACCGACAGGCGGCGGGGAGAGCCGATAGATGGAGGAAGAGGATGGGAAGGAGGATCGGAGGGGGACGAGGAAGAAGACACAGGAGACATGACAGACCGGGTTGAAAGAAGGGGAACCCCAGACAGAGGACCAGGAGGGGGACCCCTCGGGAAAGAACTCAAAGGAACAGAGGAGGGGGCAGTGGGAGTATCAGGGTCCAAGGCCCGGAAACGGTTGAGAGTCTGAGGAAGGGGGGAAGGACGAGGAGAGGAAGAGTGCAACACGCGAGCATAAGAGATGTTAGTATAAGGCGGGAGCCGGCGAACCTGGCGCCTCGCCTCAGGAAAAGACAAACGCTCCCGGTGCTTCAGGTTAAGGACGGCCGCCTCAAGCTTGTAATGTACACAGGCACGGGAGAACGTAGGATGGGCCTCACCGCAGTTGAGGCAGCGAGCTTGGGGAGAAGTGCACTCCGACTTAGAGTGACCTTCACTCCCACACAAAGGACAGAGAGAGACAGTCCCAGAGCAGCGGAGGGCACCATGCCCAAACCTCCAGCACTTATTACAAAGTCGAGGAGAAGGAATATACTCCTGGACAGAGCACCTAGCACCAGCAAGAATGACAGAGGATGGAAGGGTCCTACCATCAAAGGTGATCTTCACAACGCGAAGGGGTTGACGGCGACGACCACGAGGGGGACGAGTAAACGAGTCGACCTGGAGGACAGAATGGCCTTGGGCATCAAGGATATGCCGAATATCATCGTGGCAATCCTGCAGATTCCGAACACCGGTTGCAACATGGGGTGGGAGGAGAATAGTGCCAACACTGGAATTCATCTGAACGTTCTTGGAGACCCGAACAGGGATCTCGCCAAGGCAAGATAAGGCAGCCAAGCGGGAAGCCGCATCCTGAGAAGGAGCAGCAACGACACGTGTACCGAGACGAGTGGGGTTGAAAGTAACACACGCATCCACGGAATCTACAAGATGCCGATGGAGGGAGAAATCGTCAGGAGGCGCAGAATCAAGAGGGAGGAGATCAAAGTATTTGGCCCATGAAGCAGGACCAAACAAGGCCTGATACGCATCAGCACGGGAAGGAATCGAGCGAGTGCGGTTGGGGCGCGAACGGCGTTGAGAACCCCTAGAGAGAGAGGGGTCAAAAGGCGCAGTAGTCACAACGAAAGACTTAGCCACACCAGGGGACGAAGTGGTCACCACCGGGGGCTGGAGGCTCGACCCAACCTCAGAGGAGGGAGGGGAGCTGGGGGAAGAAGTCAGGACGGTCAAAGGAGGAGCAAGGTCGGGGCCCAACGCAGCGGGAGCTACAGAGCCTGGTCTTCCAATACAGGCCGACTCGGGGGCTTGGTCGCCCACCCCACGAGCCTGAGAGGGTACAACGGAAACATTCAACGACATAGAGACGAAAAGTGAAAAATTCATCCACGAATGTGCCCCCATACCCACCATGGAGCCACAATTAGAGGCAGGACACCCAACAGGAAGCTATCGCCGATCATGCCGGGGCCCCCTAGGGGTGCATCGTGAGTATACGCCCCACAAACGCCACCTTAAGAACCGTCAGTCCGTCGAGATCGGGTTCAGCGACGAAAGGGGGATTGACAATAAAAGGTTCCCCTCGCTCGAGACGTCGGGTACTACAGTTCTACGGGTGCAAGAGTATGCCTCCTCAAGCACCCGGGCGTCAAAATAGAAGAAGTCCAAAGAAATAATCCAAAACAAGCAAAAGGTCGGCAGGAAACGACAAGCAGAGAGGAGAAGAGGGGGGAGAAAAACGAAACATAAGGAAAAGGAAAAGCGATCCGGCACAATTGGAGAAGACAGCAGCAGGAGTGCAAGGCCAGAAAAGGACAGAGGACTGCCCAACGGAGCATCACACTCCGGCAGCCGTCCACCAAGCCCCCTCACGACGCCAACGGGCCGGAAGGGGAGGGGGTACGTGGGTGAAGCATTTATAGCGTTGTGGTTCGAACAAAATTCGTCAGTGAAGCACTTGTTCCGGATATGTTCGAATGTCAGCAGTTGTGAGTCGTGTGTAAACCGTTTTCCATTCATAAACAGGGGGTTTGGCGGGTGCATGGAATCACTTTTGGATCTTTGTTTGGAGGACGGGCTGGCCACAAGGAGAGCGTCGTGACACATCTTACTAACCTGCTCTTAACGACCGGTCTGACGACGCCAGTAACGAGCCTTCCTCATCTCTGGTGTTGCCCAAACAATTATCTATAAATTGATCGACAATATTAGTGTTGATCGAGGAACAATTTACATTAAACACGCCAAATTTTTATTAGTGATAAACACAGGAATAAGGAATCCAACTGCATATAAGTTTTATATATATATATATATATATATATATATATATATATATATATATATATATATATATATATATATATATATATATATACATATATATATATATATATATATATATACATATATATATATATATATATATATATATATATATATATATATATATATATATATATATATATATATATATATAATACATTTATTCCCGGCACCAGGGTGTGAAGCAGCGAGCGTGTCCGGATTCCAAATTGTAAATAATGCAAATTACTGACACCTATTGGCGAAACCGGTGGAGGATATTCACAAAAGGCCTAATTCTCTCCCTCTCCCCCCCACCCTTCCTCTACCCCTTCTCCCCCTCCCCCAACCCCTCAAAACCCCCTTAACACCCCCCTCTTCAACCCCCCCCCACCCTAGTTCAATAGGGGAACGATTGCAATTACGATTGTAATTTGGAGTCTCCGTGGCGTAGTGGTAAGACACTATATATATACATACGTACAACCCAATGATATGTAAGTGATTCTATTGATCTATAATAAATTGTATACCATTAACCCCCCCCCCCCCCCCCCCGTAGTGACCTTTGATCCCTGGGAGCCTCGTAATACGGGACCAATATATGCTGATATTCACGTAAACAAAAAAATAACGAATGAATACATGTAGATGAGCTTATGTGAGTACATGTGAGTATATGTAGATGAGTACACGTGGTGGTGTGCAGGTGTTGTGATGGTAGACAGGAGAGAGAAAGAGAGAGAGAGAAGCTGTATGGGGTCTTTGTTTCCATGGTAACGAGATGATGAGGGGTGTGGAGATGATCCTTGAACGAGTACACACAGTCTCCAAGGGCCAGATTCACGAAGCAGTTACGCAAGCACTTACGAACGTGTACATCTTTCCTCAATCTTTGACGGCTTTGGTTTACATTTATTAAACAGTTTACAAGCATGAGAACTGACCAATTAACTGTTGTTATTGTTATAAACAGCCTCCTGGTGCTTCCGAGCTCATTAACTGTTTAATAATTGTAAACAAAGCCACCAAAGATTGAGGAAAGGTGTACAGGTTCGTAAGTGCTTGCGTAACTGCTTCGTGAATCTGGCCCCAGGGCTACTAAATGACCTTAACACTCACTCCTAACAGCGCCGTCTCCAATGGTAATTCACCTCTTTCATGAAACGATGAACGGAACGAGTGAATATAATGTTCCCATTGATGGTGAACACGCGTCTCTAGGTGAAGATGACTTATAGAAGGGGGCTAATGGATCACTACACCGACTCACCTGCCTGTTGTGGACTGTAGCGTGCATGAGATGTGATTGGTCAGCATCACGCGTGTTTATATCTCCCGTGAGTGCAGCATCTTCTCAATGTTGTTTTAGCTTTAGCTACTCAGAACGAAGTGTCCATGTAGCACGGGCTATGGCGAGCCCGTAACCTCTTCTGGAGTGACGGGGGGAGTGATGTAGAGTGTCTTGGGTGACGTGTGAGGGCCCCCACCACCTTGCAGGTAGAGGAATGGTGAGTGTGTGGTGAGGCGCGGCTGGGGGGGCGGCACCCAGAACAGTGCCACCCACGGTGTTATCCTGGCACTCTCAGAGTGCCACCCGTCGCCGCCCCTTCCCGCCCCCCGCCGCTATGCCTAGATGGCACTTGACCCCGCTCGTCCTGCCCGCCCCGTGAGGGCTCCATGCTGGCGGGCAGCATGGAGGCTGTGTTGGACAGCATGCGCCGCTACACCGACCTCCGCCGCTACTCCGAGACTGTGCTTCAGGGCTGCCGACACTTTGCTGCAGAGTGTGCCGTAAGTGTATAGTGTTTTGTGGTGTTATGTCGTGCTCTGCCCCTCTTCTACACCACTGGCATGTCCTGCTTCTCGTACACCCTGGTATGTCCTGCTTCTCGTACACCCTGGTATGTCCTGCTTCTCGTACACCCTGGTATGTCCTGCTTCTCGTACACCCCTGGTATGTCCTGCTTCTCGTACACCCTGGTATGTCCTGCTTCTCGTACACCCTGGCATGCCCACCCTCTCGTACACCCTGGCATGCCCACCCTCTCGTACACCCTGGTATGTCCTGCTTCTCGTACACCCTGGCATGCCCTCCCTCTCGTACACCCTGGCATGCCCTCCCTCTCGTACACCCTGGCATGCCCTCCCTCTCGTACACCCTGGCATGCCCTCCCTCTCGTACACCCTGGCATGCCCTCCCTCTCGTACACCCTGGCATGCCCTCCCTCTCGTACACCCTGGCATGCCCTCCCTCTCGTACACCCTGGTATGTCCTGCTTCTCGTACACCCTGGCATGCACTCCCTCTCGTACACCCTGGCATGCCCTCCCTCTCGTACACCCTGGCATGCCCTCCCTCTCGTACACCCTGGCATGCCCTCCCTCTCGTACACCCTGGCATGCCCTCCCTCTCGTACACCCTGGCATGCCCTCCCTCTCGTACACCCTGGTATGTCCTGCTTCTCGTACACCCTGGCATGCCCACCCTCTCGTACACCCTGGCATGCCCACCCCTCACCCACACCCTATTGACTCTCCTGCCACCCATGTTAACTATGTCATCATCACTTCCTTGGAATTATCGATGGTTTCAGCGAGAAACCTGAAACGGCTTCAATTTCGTGTGTGGGAACCTGAAGCCGCCTCGTGATTGGTTGACGCTCCAACCGTCTATAATTTGAGGGTCTCGACGTATGTTCTATAATGGTTATGGGGCTTCCATGACCGCACTTAAAATGACGTACACAGCAGATGTACGCAGTCCCAGGCGTGACTGCACCAGCAGTATTCAACGACTTTTCAAAGGGACGCCAGTAGAAGCTTCATTACTGCTCCCCAAAACTGGACCCAACCACTTGGGCTGGACGGTAGAGCGACGGTCTCGCTTCATGCAGGTCGGCGTTCAATCCCTGACCGTCCAAGTGGTTGGGGATTATTCCTTTCCACCGTCCCATCCCAAATCCTTATCACTCTAATCCAAGCTCACTCCAGGTGTAGTTGTGCACTTGTCTCATGTGCAGCACAAGAAGGCTAGGAGTCATGCACCGGATAACCGGCAGTCAAAGGCCGGGTCCCAGGAGCTGAAGCCCCTCCCCACACACACATATAAACACGTGGGGCTTCGCGGCTGAGTGGACAACGCTATGGCGGGTCGTAGTCCTACTGGCCCGGGTTCGATTCCCGGCGGAGGAGGAAACAAATGGGCAGGGTTTCTTTCACCCTGATGCGCCTGTTCACCTAGCTGGTGAATATTGCACCGAATCCATAATCTGAGGCGTGCGTTCCAAGGTGACGTCGGCGGCTTATCTGACGTCCTTACGTCTGGAGAACGTAAGGACGCCAATGAGAAACCTTTACGAGGAATCCTACAGTGCACTGGAGGGCGTCACGTATGTGAGACCACTATAAGAGAATGAAGCGACAGTGTGGAAGCCACACCTTGTTAAGCAAGCACAACGCAAGAGAAAGTGGAGAGATTTGTCACCAGGGAAGGTCCTGGACTAAAGCAGATGAGTCACACAGAAAGGCGACACAGAGGTAAGTCTCTCATCGTTGGCGGGTGAGAAACACAGGACACACACACACCGGACACCCGGATGGAAGACATCATAGCAAACTACTTTAATTCTTCATGTGTCGAATACTATTTGAGAGGCGGGGCCCAGGAGCTTATTCCCCCCCACCACACACATACACGTATAGGGGGTAAGTGCCCCCCTCAGCCCCCCCCCTACCCCCCAACCCTTACAAGAAGGACTTGCGTCAGGTCATTGTTCTTGGGGCCCTTCTTGCTAGGTACCTCACCTTGCCTGCTCCAGCCCCGGCGGTGTGGTACCTCACCGCCCACCACACCACACCACCCACCACACCACCCACACCACACCACACCACCTCATCACCCACCACACCGCCCACCACACCACCCACCACACCACACCACACCACCTCACCACCCGTCCCACTATTCTCTCGCTACAGAACCAGATTCGAGCAGGAAAATAAAACTGTCTTCAAAGATCAAGTTAGCTTGGAAGACTTCAGAGTGTATGATATTGAGTCGTGCTGGAAAACCCAGTTCCGGCCGGTCAACCATACCCGGAGTGGAGGGGCACAGTGGACAAGTAACTGCGGCTATTATGTGAGCAAATATTACGGCCCCGGACAGTGGCATGGAAGCTGCGTCTCTTGGCACCCAGGCGCACACGCTACCCATTGAACCATGATGTGCCTGTTACTATGGGATTCTATGGATGCAGGTTCGACCCCCATTGTGTAAAGTCAGTATTTGATGACACACGTGTTCACATCACGTGTGTGTTGTGTTTGCGCGATGTGGTGGTCGTGAAAGTGACGTGGTCGTGGAGAGTGACGGGTCGTGGTGTGTACGATACAGAGGAGTCTCGGTACAGAGTTACAGCCCTGAAGGCCATTGAATACTAACAGGTGGCACTGAGCTGTGAGGGTCGTTAGTGAGTGGTGCCAGTCATATATATATACACGACTACTGTCACGTCTATTGGACGGGGTCAGGTGTGGGTACCACGTCAGACGGCAGGTGGGTGGGTGTGTCCAGGCTGAGAGAGAGAGAGACCGCCTGCCCCCAAGAGTGGTAGAGAGTAGCTCCAGGTACCTCTGCACCTCACAGCTTTAGTTCCACCTCCTCCTCCTTCACCCCCCTCGACCCCTCCCCCCCCCCCACACAATCCTCCCCCCTCTCTTTCACCCAACACACACCACCTCCACTATCCCCCCATACTCCCTCCTCTCCCTCCTGCTTGTATATATATATATATATATATATATATATATATATATATATATATATATATATATATATATATATATATATATATATATATATATATATATATATACTACCTCACACTAGTTAACAGTTGGTACCCGCGGTAACTCCGAGCACAGGTTAAGCACAGGTGTTAAGTGTGTGTCAGGCTGGAGACACTTAACAGCATTATTGGTTACCAGTGTGGCGGAGGAGGGGGCAAAGGTCACGAGACCAGCTTCAATAAAGAATGTAACTGCGGGCTGGCGACTCTAGTGACCTTTGGAAGTGGTCAATCACCGAGCTACATCTATACTCATCTCCGGCCCGGGCGTCGTCCCTGCAAGATGCTCAGCTCTATGCCTATAGGCTGGCCGCCTCCTCTCACAGCATCTAAATTATTGGGATCGTCTCAAAGCTCTCCAGATGTACTCACTAGAAAGGAGACGAGAGAGAGACCAAATAATATACACGTGGAAGATACTGGAGGGCCGGGTTCCTAATCTACACAGTAAAATAACAACGTACTGGAGTGAACGATATGGAAGAAAATGTAGAATAGAACCAGTGAAGAGCAGAGGTGCCATAGGCACAATCAGAGAACACTGTATAAACATCAGAGGTCCGCGGTTGTTCAACGTCCTCCCAGCGAGTATAAGACATATTGCCAGAACAGTGGACATCTTCAAGACAAAACTGGACTGTTTTCTAAAGGAAGTGCCGGACCAACCGGGCTGTGGTGGGTATGTGGGCCTGCGGGCCGCTCTAAGCAACAGCCTGGTGGACCAAACTCTCACAAGTCAAGCCTGGCCTCGGGCCGGGCTTGGCGAGTAGAAGAATTCCCAGAACCCCATCAAGCAGGTATCAAGCAGTCCTCCGCCGGGTTTGATACCCGGTGCAGGCTGGGAAACAAATGGGCAATTTCACCCTGGTGCTTCTGTTCACCTAACAATAAATGGGTACCTGGGAGTTAGACAGCTGCTACGGGCTGCTTCTTGGGAATGTGTGTGTGTTCGCGCTTGTGCTAGAGATATTCGTTTGCCTTGTTCGGGTTGAATGTAGACACAGTAGTCGCTTCTGTATATATTTATTGAGTGAGGCAAACAGGTGTATAACTGGCCAGCCGAGGTCCACCTACTCTGGGTCTGTGAGGATAACTGAGGCTGCTGGGAGCATGCTTGATGCTCCTCTGTCTGGCATGACGTCAGAGGCCTACTTGCCTGTGATTGGTTACATTTCAACTGACAGAATTTGAGTATAACACCGCTCGGACACGCTACCAAGTCGACGTCCCTTGTCGACAAGCTCTGGCTAGCTATATAGTTACAATGATACTGAAAGGACCTCGGTGGCATACAATAATGGCTTACATGTGAAATTTGCATAATAAAACATTGAAAGAAGATCAGGTGTGCGTAATACAAACAACTCGGCATATATGCACCAAAAAAAAAAAATTCATCATAATAGGTGAAAATCATGGTAACAATGCTTTGATTAAATCAGAGTATTAAGAACATGTGTATGTCTACTGATCAGATATGAACAATACAACTCAAGGTATTGCCTAAACAAAATTATTAACATGTGTCAATGGCATGTGCTTGAAAACCATACAAAATTAAACAATTATTACATTAATAGAACAAAGTTCTGACCTAACAACCACAATTGAATTTCAAGATAGATAATGATTTTTTTTTTTTTTTTCTCATTTTTTTTTTTTTTTGAAATAATACAATATATTTACAAGACCAATGTACAATATATATAATGTGCAATATATTTACAAGCATATACAAGACCTGGATCAAGAAGACTAACATCTGCGTGATAGCAGTCAGGATTCACTGGCCACAATGTGGTTGCTAGAACAATAATAACTCTTATGACAAGCACTGTAAAAATACAAATGGTAGTAGACTTAACAATGGCATCTAATTTATAACAAAATAAAGTTGAGAAAAACTATACATTATATATAATGGTAATAATAAGACACATGTGGTAGAAATACTGCAAATGATTGTTTTGAAAAAAAAAAAACAGAATAACTGCAGAGTGCAATCAATTATAAATTCTGCGGATATCTACACCTAGCTCATCCAGAGCACTATACAACTCTGGCTCTGACTGAAGGTCCGGAACAGATGAAACTTCATGTGACAAACTATCATCTTGAGAGATATCCTCGTTAACATCTAGCCAATGGACATGTGGTGAGTGCACGGTTGAAACGAGAGGTCTAGATCTAAGATTATAATTGCTAGTATGGGGTTGCTGAACATCAAGTGGTCTGTCAACCACAGAAGGTGGTGTCCGAGTAGGAGTATCTGTCTGGGTAAGTTCATTGTCATCTTCCTCATCAGTCTCGTCAACAGTCATTTTAGCTAACTTCATGTGGTCTAAATGTTCATTTATATACTCTCCTGTTAACAAGTTCTTAAGTCTGTATTTGTTACCTTTAATAAGCTCGATTACCTTATATGGACCCAAAAATTTCTTAGTTAACTTGTACATAGGACCAGACCTGTGTTGGTTAAGTATCATTACTACAGATCCAATAGTTATTTTATTGGGTTTAGCTCGTGCATTCCTTGCTAGAGTGAACTCGGCTGTTGCTTTGGACAGTTGTTCTCGTATTTTCTTGAATACTAATTGCATTTGTCTACGCTTCACTTGAACAAAATCATCTACGTTATATAAGGGAGTAGGAGGTACGTTAATCAATTCATTAGGGAGGATCTTATCTGTACCATAAAGAATAGCGTGAGGTGTGTCACCAGTAGAAACATTAATTGAAGAATTTATAGCACACTGAATTAAGGGTATAAAATCATCCCAATTGTTGTTATCAAAATTCAACGTGACTCTCAAGGCATCTAACACTTTCCTGTTAGTACGTTCAGCTAGTCCATTACTTGCCGGATGATAAGGCATGATGCTACATTTTTTGATGTTATATAAATCACACAAGCTAGTTAGAATACTATTACTGAATTCTGGACCATTATCTGAAAGGATTACTTTAGGCATACTATATCTACAAATTATTTGGTCATGGAATGCGCTGGCTATGGTTTCTGCTGTTTTGTTCGGGATAGGAACTAGTTCGCAAAACCGTGAAAAATTATCGACCATTACAAGCAAATGTTTGTTCCCTTTCTCTGTTTCCGCAAAATTTGTCAATAAATCCATCGATATTCGTTCCCAAGGAGCTTTAGTTGCTGGGTACACCTGAATTGGATTAGGTCCTGAAACATGTCCCTTGTGCTGTAAACAAGTTAAACATCTGTCAACATAATGAGCAATCTCCTTAGCCATTTTTGGCCAAAAATATTTCAATCGACCTTGTTGGAGTGTACGATCCTTTCCTGGATGTGCACTTGCAGGAGCATCATGGATAATTTTTAACACAGTTGGTACCAAGACAGCTGGAACAACTAACTGACAACATTTCCTCGGGGCTGTCCCTAGCTTTACTACTCTACACAGTAAATTGTCCAACATAACTAGTTCTTTCAATGGTACTGGTGGTTTATGAATCGGGCGAGTGTCTTGCTTAGTCAAAAATTTAATGACGGGTGCCCATATGGGGTCTTGTCTTTGTTCCGTTTCTACTACTGTAGCATCTAATGCTGGGTAATTTAACTGAATCGCAGCTACGTGTCGAGAAAACGCATCGGCTACAACATTTTGCTTTCCTGGAATATATCCAAATGTGGGATTGAATTCTTGAATTGTGAGCAAATATCTAGCAAACTTTCCAACTGGATTCTTATTTTTGAACAAGGGAATTAATGGTTGGTGATCTGTAAGAACATGAACTGGGTAATTATAAATTGTATCCTTGAAATGTTTAAGTGCCCAAACAACTGCCAAGGCTTCTCGTTCTGTTGCACTATAATTTTTCTCTTCTTTAGATAAAGTACGGCTAGCATAAGCTATTGCGTGATCTCTGTGACCTTCTGTTTGAAGTAATGCAGCACCTAGACCTATGTCACTAGCATCTGTAACCAACGTAAAAGGTTTAGAAAAATCTGGATACCTAAGGACAGGTGACGAAATCAAGGCTGCTTTGAGTTTTTTGAATGACTGATCCTGGGCCTCTCCCCAAACAAAGGGTTCATCTTTTCTTTGCAACTTGTAAAGCGGAGCGGCTATAATAGAGAATCCAGCAATAAATGAACGATAAAATCCTACAAGACCTGTGAACTGTCTTACGGCTTCTGCGGTACGAGGTGTTGGAAAATCACGGGCAGCAATAATTTTTGATTCATTCAATGTAATACCTGAAGGTGTAACTGTATGACCTAGGAAATTAATCTTTTGCTTTAAAAATGAACATTTTGCAAGCTTTATTTTTAAATTAGCTTCAGCGAGCTTTGCAAGTACCTTTTCAAGGTTCTGGAAATGAGTCTGAACATCTTGCGACATGATTATGAGATCATCAAGGTAAACTAGAAGCGTACTTCCTATCAATCTACGAAATAGATTTGTCATGAGCCGTGAAAAGGTTATTGGACTACTACGCAAACCAAACGGCATTCTTTTGAAATGAAAATGACCATTGGGAGTACTAAAGGCTGTCAATTGTTTACTTTCCTCATCAAGGGGGATTTGCCAGAATCCCTGCAACAAATCTAACGTTGAGAATACTTTGTTTCGACCAATGCTTTGCAACAAATCATTTAGAACTGGAAGTGGGAAACGATCAGGTATTGTTACTCTGTTAAGCTTGCGATAATCGATTACAGGTCTCCAAGTCCCATCTCGCTTTGGTACAAGAATCAATGGAGCGTTCCATGGCGAATTACTCGATTCAATTACATCACTCTGTAACATTTCTTCTACAAGTCTATCTGCTTCTGCTCTCTGAGAATGGGGAAGACGGTAAGCTGGTACATAAATAGGCGTAGTTCCTTGTTCAAGGGGAATTTTATGTGTAATAAGAGGAGTGAGACCTAATTTTTCTCCTGGTAGAGCAACAACAGCTCTATTCTTGTTCAAAATTTTCAAAAGCTGAGCCACAGAGTCAGGAAAATCAGTAGGACTGAGGTGTTGCGCTTGCACCTCTGGCTGAGATCCCTGTTCTCCTGGTGTGAGTGTACAAACAGTATGATCCATGGAGACATCATCCACAACTCGCACCGGTAACGAGTAATGGGCAAAATCTACAACATGGGTACCAGACTGGAGATGGATATCGGCATTACTTGTGTTCGCGATAAAAAAGTGAGACAGTACCATCCTGCACTGTGTGCCAGGAGGGTTCAACAAATGTACCATTCACTTTACATGTTTCACTTTCCGCAATCACATCCGACAACTCAGGCACTCCCTGAACCTTAACTCTTATTCTGGTGAGAGAATGAGGGTGTAGCACAGTGTCAGTAGCCGTGGAACCACTGACTTCAGAGATGGAAGCTGCCAGGCGAGCGAGACAACGAGAATCCGTTAGGGCGTCCCCTTCCAGAAAGTCCCGATACTCATTCTCCTTAACAACTGTACAACTACTATGCTTCAATCGAGTGCCTGTTTTCTCGGGTATGCTACCACGACAATGATCTGACAAACCTACGCTAGCAAGGCGGGTGTCAACAAAATTAACATAATCTGATTGAAGGTTGAACTCGTGGCCCTGTCGATACATGCTACACAAGGGTATGACATGGTCTTTGATACTTATGTTCCAACGATGGGGAAACAATGCAATATTTTCATCAATCATGGTGTACAGACCTAAGAGAATGTCTCCAGGAAAATGAATAATGTCAACAACTAAACATGTTATAGACAATGTGACATCATTGAACTTGAGTGGGAGGTCAATTTCACCCTGAACTTTTACTTTATTTCCTGAAATACCACTTAGAAAAGGTATGTGTGACTGTTTTAAAATAGTAGGGTGCATACTTTCAATGTCTCTAAGAGCTGAGGGCTTGACAATATTAATTTTTGCACCTGAGTCAAGAAAAACTTTTAAAACTCTACCATGTACAATGGCTGATACAAGGGGACCATCACTTGAGACTGGACAAGTTACTATTTTTGACTTATGTTGTCTGGGATATCTGCGTCTTGTTTGTGTCAAATTTACTGTGGATCCGTCAACATCTACAACTGGTTTAGAGTCAGTGTCCTCCTCTGTCAAGTGTCCAAATCTATTTTGGGTAGCTACTGAATACACAGGGAGGGCACTAGGATTGGCTAGCTTGAATTGGTTAGCGGATGGCCTTGGGGGTTTCCCGACGACATGGAGTGAACATTCTGAGCTCCAGCATTCTGTGACTGAGCATTATAATTTGAAATTGCATTATAGCTGGGCTGGGAGTTGTAATTACGAGAGTTCTGATAATGTCTTGGACGCTGTGAGCCTCGCCAAGACTGACCATGGGAGTTACGAGGTGGAGATGTCCTTTGCCTAGCTCTACAATCCGCAGTGTGGTGACCAACTTGTTTATGGTACGTGCAATATGGAAGCCTAGAATGATTAGATTGATGAGGGGGCCGAGAGAATTGTCTAGGAGGTGATGATCTAGGGGCGGACCAACAGTCCCTTGCAAGGTGGTTACTCTTACCACAATGCCAACATGAGGGAGTGGATGGTTGTGGACTATGGCGTTTCGGCATTTTATGAGGCGGCGAATTTGACTGGGGGCTACGAGCATGGGTACGCTTCTGCGACCAAGAGTTTTGAGAATTTGTGGGAGGATGCTGAGAACTTGTAACTACATTTACAGCATCAGAGGGTGGCAACAGTTGAGCACTTCGGGGAGCTAGTTTATCGGCGGCATTGTTAATAGCCTCAAACACTTCACCAATTTCATGTTTAACACCAAAATTTTGTTGCTCAACGATTGGTTTTGTATGCTCAGGGGCAAAATGCATTAAAGTACCAAATGCTATCATTTTGGCCATAGCCTCAGGGGACAGATTATTGTCTTTATCTAACCAAGTCGAATTATTCATAGCAGAAACTAAGGCATACAGATACTGATCGAGACGGCTAGTAAACGCATTAAACGATTCACCAGGCTGCATGGTGGCATTGGCAATTTTCTTGACTAACCTATATGGGTCAAGGTCTCCTTTATTAACAAAGCGACGGCGAAAGAAATCCTTAAATTCAGGCCAAGACTGGAGGCTAACAATGGCTTTCTCATCAACAACAAAACGTGCATCACCTTTGGTTGTGTCCACGGCTGACCGTGCAATTGCTAAGTATTCGGCATCAGTAGGCTTAGAAAAACGTGCAACTGTTTTCGCTTCAACCTTACTAAACCATGATTCTAATAAACGCGATTCCCCAGCAAAAAGAGGAATAGCCATTTCCTGAGCTGATCTCTGGCCATTGGGACGAGCAACTGTTCCCATTGATTCTGAAGGGGTTTCAACAGTGGTAGGCATTGTCACAGCCGTGGAAGTAATATTTGAACGCAGATTATAATTAAGTGCACCTGGCATCAGAAATAGTATACACAAAAATAAACACAAAAAATATCAACTTGGCTAAAGTAAAAATGGCAGAAATAAAATTATTAAATTGGGCTAGGCAAGAAAATAATTAAGAACAAGCAAATTGTAAACTAAATTTAGCAATCTTTCATTAAAAAATGACTGGAATTAGATGTATGTAAATTAATTAAACCAGACTAAGCACAGCAATTTAGAATAAAAACTGGGAAATGCAATTGCAAAATTTCATTAAAAAGATTCAACACAACAAGTGGCAATGCAAGAAATATGGATGTAGCACATAAACTGGACACAGGAATGTATATAACTCCTATGGTAAAAGTTTAAAATAAAATGCTTAAAGGATAAATTTCAAGTTAGGTCTGGAGAAATTAAAAAAAATTATATTGCACAAATCCTTAACTGCTACTAAAACAAGGATTTCTTAATTCACTGGAATTTGAATTTACCAATAACACTCTAGGAGAACAATTAAAATTCAATGAAATTACTGTAAGAAGCAGGAATGTTGAAATCACACAGGAAAACTGTGGGGAGTGCAGTACTGAACCAGCTCCAATATTTAACAAGTCACTGAATGGTTAATTCACAGGATATTATGGGAATTATTACATAAGTCACTTTTTAACACTTGGCACGTTGTTCTCAACTAGCAATTACTTATCTCAGGGTTGTAATTTATGAGGATCACCAGTAGCCAAAGTAGGAGAAGCGTCGTGAAGATCTGAAGAGGCCCATGTGAGGCGTGTTTACAAACTGGATGCGACGGCAGCGCTCCTGGCGGCGGTGGCGCGAGACTCAGGGACCCCACACTGTTCAGGCTAGAGGCACGAAGATAAATTCTGACGACGACAATATTGCGACGATGGAATAACCAGTTGATACCTGCGACGATGGCTGACGACGATTGCAGTAGCTTGCACCCTCACGAAGCTTGATACTGTCAGCTTGGGTGGCGGTGGTGGTGGTGGTGGGTGTAATAGGTGGTTCCCACGTGGTGGCGCGAGGTTCAAAAATGGCTGGCGCGGGAAGCTTCCTTCCTCCTCACTGATGAGTGAGCGTTCTCACAGGAAAATATTGACCCTTACTTCTAAAACGTTAGCCTGGAGTAGTGGTTGATGGCAGGACCCCGGTCTGGCACAATATTTGATGCGTGGGTGGCAGGATGGCGGCTTATGGCGGTGGCGGTGGCGGCGGTTTTGGCTGGAACACGAGGCGATGCTGGGTACTGGAACTTTTGCTTCCAGAAAAAAATTTCTGGATCCCACTGCTGCTACCAGTATTCGTTTGCCTTGTTCGGGTTGAATGTAGACACAGTAGTCGCTTCTGTATATATTTATTGAGTGAGGCAAACAGGTGTATAACTGGCCAGCCGAGGTCCACCTACTCTGGGTCTGTGAGGATAACTGAGGCTGCTGGGAGCATGCTTGATGCTCCTCTGTCTGGCATGACGTCAGAGGCCTACTTGCCTGTGATTGGTTACATTTCAACTGACAGAATTTGAGTATAACAGAGAGAGAAATATATGTAGTAGATATAACAGTGGAAAATTGGTTAGAAAGGCGGGGTCCAAGAGCTAAAGAGCTCGGTTGTGCAGCCACAAATAGTAAACACACACACACACACACACACACACAACGCTGCCCCTCACCAACCATGGAATTTGTAATATTATTTATCGTTTCATAAAGACATTCCGGGCAGCAATGGTCCGAGCCCTGTGGTGGAATTGCATTTTATCTGCCGAATGTCGGCGTTGTCGGCGTGTTTTGTCGGCCACGGGTCGGCCTCCCCGCCCGGCACCAGTACCCACCGCTCCATTTTGGGTTTTTTACATTGTTCCGGCCTTCCTGGCGTGACGTTATTGGATGTGTGTGTGTGTGTGTGTGTGGAGTTGCCTGCTGGTGTGTGGGTATATGTGACTTGTTGACACAGGTATGGGGTATATGTGACTTGTTGACACAGGTGTGTGGGGTATATGTGACTTGTTGATACAGATGTGTGGGGGTATATGTGACTTGTTGATACAGGTGTGTGGGCTTGGGACCCCTGAGGAAGGTCAGGTAGATAGCGCCTGTAACCCGGTGCTGCTCCTTACCAGGTGGGGCCCGGTTACCAGGTGGTAGGAGCCCGGTTACCAGGTGGTGGGGCCCGGTTACCAGGTGGTGGGGCCCGGTTACCAGGTGGTGGGGGGGCCCGGTTACCAGGTTGCATCAGTAAAGCGTCAATCATTCACTACTCAGTGAGGCACATTTGATTTAATTAAACCGGACAGGATAACGCAAAATAACTAATCCTCGTGTCAGTTCGACATTTAATGCCTCAGATATCGTAGTGAATATTGACGAGGCCAATTACCTTCCAGAGCAGTGATGGGGAATGGTAGATGGGAGGGGGGGGGTGAGGGTAGATAATGGGGGGGGGGACAAGATCTTGGAAGTTCACTGCTTGATAATTTATTCCGAGTCATGCGGAGTTGTTGGGATGTAGGATGGTTGGGTTGTTAGCTGTGCCTCGTCTACATTCCACGCTAAAATAACCTGTTGAGGCAGGCTAAAGAGGGTTTAGAGACCTGTTCATCCTCTCGCTGTCACTCTAGAGTTCCTCTACAATAGCGGTATAAGGGTGAGTATTAGCCAAATACAAGGGAAGTGCAAGGGAAGGAGGTTACCTTGAGGTTACCTTGAGGTGCTTCCGGGGCTTAGCGTCCCCGCGGCCCGGTTGTCGACCTGGCCTCCTGGTTAAGGAGTGTAAGGGTGTTGGTGAAAGCGTTCTCCTGACACCACAGGAGAATGTTCATGGCGCTGGACCCTCCTGACACTGAGACGTGACACGCTGAGACGTGACACACTGGGACGTGACACGCTGAGACGTGACACTGAGACGTGACACTGGGTCATGACACTGAGACGTGACACTGAGACGTGACTCTTGAGACGTGACACTGAGACGTGACACTGGGTCATGACACTGAGACGTGACACTGAGACGTGACTCTTGAGACGTGACACACTGAGACACGACACTGAGACGTGACACTGGGTCATGACAGTGAGGTGATGACAGTCTTGTACTTCCGTGTTGTGTCTTTACCAGCGAGCGATGGCCAGTCCGACATGAGAACCTCTAGTGAACATTGACAGTCATTTCTGACAAGTCTCTGAGACACGTCTACTTGGGAGAAATAAGAATTAAATAACCTGTAAAAATACCTCTAAACTGTTTAATAAATGTAACCAAAACCGCCAAAGATTGAGGAAAGATGTACACGTTCGTAAGTGCTTGCGTAACCGCTTTCGTAACCCCCAGGTCTCCTAGTTACCTTGGCATACCTGGCACGTTACCTGTTCTTCCTCCTCTTGGTCACTCTTTATGTAATGCTCTGACCTAATGCTTCCCGGAGCGTGCTTAAGTGCCTCTTTTTCCTGTCTCATAGAGAGCAGGGCGTCACAAACGCCTTCATTGTCTTAGAGCTTATTATCTTGAGATTCTTTTCAGGAGAGAGAGAGAGAGAGAGAGAGAGAGAGAGAGAGAGAGAGAGAGAGAGAGAGAGAGAGAGAGAGAGAGAGAGAGAGAGAGAGAGAGAGAGAGAGAGATGAAGTGTGTGAGTAATATACCCCAGGCAACTGTGAGGCTAATGGTTTACTCGGCCTAGTGGAGCGGGACTTGAAAAGATTCTGCCTCCTTAGTTCGTCTTGGAAACGTTGTCTCCAGGACAAAACTATACTGAAGTTTTGTACTTCTACTGTACTGTAGAAGGTCGGTACTGACCTACTGGGTCAGGTCACCTCGGGTCACCACAGCAACTTGGCTCACAGGACAGGTCATCTCCATGTCGGTACTGACCTACTGGGTCAGGTCACCTCGGGCCACCACAGCTACTTGGCTCACAGGACAGGTCATCTCCATGTCGGTACTGACCTACTGGGTCAGGTCACCTCGGGTCACCACAGCAACTTGGCTCACAGGACAGGTCATCTCCATGTCGGTACTGACCTACTGGGTCAGGTCATCTTTAAGGAGGTGGAGTCATGTGCTCCTCTTCGTGTCCACAGCGCTGAAGGTCTCTCTTGATTTCCTAAATTATTTCACATGAAAATAAAAATTTTATTCTCTCGATCTGTCTAGTTTTAAACTAAGACTTGGACTTGAAGTACTGGTGAAAGCTCAAGCAAGAGCTGTTATCCTACCTCTGCTTATCTGACGCCTGCTCCTAGAGACTCATTTATTTCTTGAGAATGTTTTTTTTTTAAACTATCACATAGGAAACTATCATATAAGGAACCAGGTGAAACTGCAAGCAAGAGCTGTAATCCTACCTTAGTTCGGCTGAAACCTGCTCTTAACGACCTATTTATTTAATGAACTTCTTATATGCATTATTAGTATTACACTTTATTTAACTCTTAAGTAACAATCATATAAGGAGCAGGATGAGCCCATAGCCAACTATGTGCCAGATCCTTCATAATATCAGATGACCTGATCTCCCGTCTATCATCCTGATAAGCGAACAAGTTCCAGATGCCACTCAGCCTAGAAATGAACGATCGCTGATGGCGTGATTGTCTCGAGAAAGGCAGTTCCAGCATGAAACTGTTGAAAGTTGAGAGCCAAGTGTTATTGGTGCCAACTGCTGGCTGTCCACGAAGTTGGGCCAGGTGCTGAACTTTGAGAATGTTAGCCTTGTAAGTCCACTAATGTCACACCATAATGGTTCAGACATGGAATGGTTTAGACCATTCCCAGTAGACTTGGTCAAGACTTGAGATGTGCCTTGTGGCACTGCTCTCCACTTTGTCCAAATGTTTGACAAACGACCGAGGGAAGGCAGTCCAGGAGAGGACTCCATTCGTAAAATGGGAACAAACTTGTGCTTTATATAAGGTTTCCTGCTGTCAAGAAGGTGTGAGATGCGCCGTAAAGCTGTATGTTACCTGGCTGCCTTTTGGGCTAGGGTTAACCTCGCGACTCTTCATTGTCAATGAAGAGTCAAACTTCGTTCCCAAAATGTTCATTTCATCTGTGAACTCTTAAGTTTTATGTCATCCATTTATATGCCTGTCCTGTTTACACTGTGCAGTCTAGTTATAATCATCTCCTGTGTTTCTACCCTATCCCAGGTAGAAATTGTTGATTTATGAGTCTTGTAGCAGTTGGCATTTCTTCCTTTCTGAATGCAAAGGTTAGAGAGCTGTTGCTTGTTGTTCTGTGGCTGTGGCTTACAACAGCCTGGTGGACCAAACTCTCACAAGTCAAGCCTGGCCTCGGGCCGGGCTTGGGGGAGTAGAAGAACTCCCAGAACCCCATCAACCACGTATCAACCAGAGTGCAGTCATCGGCATAGGGTTGAGTTTACGGAATAAGATGAAGTAGATCATTGAAACACATTCCACAGCAGAGGGCCAGGCACACTACCCTGTGGAACGCTGCTAGCAACTGTGTGGCTTTTGTATTCTGCTCTATTGAGGACTACTCTTAGAGTCCGTTCTTGAAGGTAGTCTTGTATTAACTCTTAAGATGGAGCCTGAGATGCTAAGTGCTTGAAGCTTCACTAATCTACAGTGCCAGACTCGATCAAAGGCTCCTGCTGTGTCTAGAGCAACAACACAACTGATCTTGGACTCATCCAGTGACTGATGCCACTTAGTGGAGAAAGATTTAGCAAGAGATCAGCAACCTTCTCAGCCTTTTTCTAATAAGGCTGAAAAGCCTGAAAAAGAGATCAGCCTTTTCTCAAACCGTACTGTCGATCACATATTAGCTGATGATGGTTAAAAATCTCTCTCTCTCTCTCTCTCTCTCTCTCTCTCTCTCTCTCTCTCTCTCTCTCTCTCTCCTCTCTCTCTCTCTCTCTCTCTCTCTCTCTCTCTCTCTCTCTCTCTCTCTCTCTCTCTCTCTCTCTCTCTCTCTCTCTCTCTCTCTCTCTCTCTCTCTCTCTCTCTCTCTCTCTCTCTCTCTCTCTCTCTCTCTCTCTCTCTCTCTCTCTCTCTCTCGTCCTCCAGGGGCCGGAGAGAGAAAGTTATCTGGTAGTAGTTCACTCCATTGTACATATTTAAAGTATCAGTTGGGGGTACCATTTAGGTACGTCTGAGAGTCCTTGTGAGTGAGAGCTTCCATCACCTGCGTGGTAGGAGAATAGTGTCGTCCTTCAGACTCGATAACGAGTCATATAGAGTCACCACCACCGTCACCACACTGTTGATATGGTAGAGCACCATCACCACACCAGGCACTGGTGGTGTGGCACTGCACCATCACCTTTAATAGGGCCAGAGTGGCGCCGGGCGCCCTGTTCTGATGTGCCCCCCCCCCACTACTGATCATGGCCCTATTCATCACACTCCTGACCTGACTCATCACACACCAGGCCTGACTCATCACACACCTGATCTGACTCATCACACTCCTGGTTTGACTCAGTACTCACAAAGTATAATGCATTCACCAGAACGGTTTGAATACGTTATTCTTTGTATCCCGGAGGCCGTGAACTGAAGCCCAATGGGTACGGTTATTATAGTTCCGAGTTGGTCTGACGATGGTCCAAGTCATCCCATTGCCCTCAAAATGATTTTATGACACACACACACACACACACACACACACACACACACACACACACACACACACACACACACACACACACACACACACACACACACACACACACAGAGTGGTTGACAAATGGAATGCATTAGGAAGTGATGTGGTGGAGGCTGACTCCATACACAGTTTCAAGTGTAGATATGATAGAGCCCGATAGGCTCAGGGATCTGTACACCTGTAGATTGACGGTTGAGAGGCGGGACCAAAGAGCCAGAGCTCAACCCCCGCAAACACAACTAGGTGAACTAGGTGAGTACACACACTATAAACATATATAAATCAGAGCTGTGCAGTATATATATTGCATCACACAACAAGGAGTGTGTGTCAGGCAGTATACTGCGATATACGGCCCTGTCACCACAACAAGGAGTGTGTGTCAGGTAGTATACTGCGATATACGGCCCTGTCACCACAACAAGGAGTGTGTGTCAGGCAGTATACTGCGATATACGGCCCTGTCACCACAACAAGGAGTGTGTGTCAGGTAGTATACTGCGATATACGGCCCTGTCACCACAACAAGGAGTGTGTGTCAGGTAGTATACTGCGATATACGGCCCTGTCACCGTCATATATCAGCGGCATGTATGCTAATGCCAGGCACTACGAGCGGGCTAATGAGACCCGCTGGATCACGACCCGTAATGTGGGTGTTGAATCACCTCGTTACCGACCTGTCAGTGCCTGCCTGGTGGGGTGCCAACTACCTGTATGTCTGCTACCATCGTACCCCGAGGCAGTGACTATTTGGGTTTGATAGTTTAAGTATTGAATTGTCTCACTATCAAACCGCGGGGGATGTAAACCAATTCATAGGGTATTGGATTGTGTCACTAACAGTCTGAACGATCATCGTTGTTTGGCGTTGAATCGTATTGATTCCAATCGGCAAGTTGTTTTGGATTTGATAATCTGATCATTATTTGAACCACAGCGTCTTCCGAAGAACCAATCGCCCGGTAGCCTCAGAACCCAAGCCACCAATCAGGCGGGGAATCACATCATAAGTTGCCAGTGGCGTTGAAGGTCGATGAACAAGGTCGGACATGTGAGTGGGTGTGCGGGCCCCCCGGGGCGCTGGCCAGGCTCCGAAGCCGCTAGGTCTTTGATCCCCAGCGCCAGGTAATGGGTTTTCTCTGCGGGGCGCTCGTCGCCTATACACACCGCAGTAATGGAGTTCCCACTCTGGCTAAAGACTTTCTTGCCACCAATTTCGTTGGTGCTTAAGTTCGTTAGTTGTTATTATTAATAGTTACTTCAATACTTGGAGTGTCTTCATCTTCTTCAGGTCTATTATCTAGGGTGTTTATCTGGACTTCTACTCTTCCCCATGCCCGGCCCGGGGCCAGGCTTGACTTGTGATAACTTGGTCCAACAGGCTGTTACTTGGAGCGGCCCGCAGGCCCACATATCCACAACAGCTTGATTGGTTCGGCACTTCTTGCAGAAAGTTACCTAATTGCTTCTTGAAGTCCACCTTTGTTCCGGCAATATTTCTTATACTTGCTGGGAGGGTGTTGAACACCTGTGAACCTCTGATGTTCAGTGTTCTCTGATTGTGCCTATGGCACCTCTACTCACTGGTTCTGTTCTGTATTTCCTTCCGTACCTTTCGCTCCAGTATGTTGTTATTCTACTGTGCAAATTTGGGACCTGGCCCTCCATGTGTATATTATATTATACCTATTTCGTCTTGTCTTCAACACATGGGGTGTCATCAAACAGATGTGCAATTAGATTTCTAAAACCAGGAAAATTATATTTCTCTAAAACCTTAGAGAAAACAATAAAAAAAGAATATAGTAATCATATTGTTCTAATGACTGAATTGTTACCTTAGGATTGTTTAAGATCCGGTCGTGTCCCTGAGATCCGCCTCTAGAAGTCAACGAGGTGTCTGGAAGGATTAATATTGAATCTCGCATGTGTTATATTCGTCAGGCAATGATAACCTGTGACTACCATTGACACTGGAGAATATAACCTGTTATGTAGAAGATGAGTCACAATAACGTGGCTGAAATATGTTGACCAGACCACACACTAGAAGGTGAAGGGACGGTACGACGTTTCGGTCCGTCCTGGACCATTCTCAAGTCGACTGTGATGGTCGACTTGAGAATGGTCGAAACGTCGTGGTCGCTTCATTTTCTAGTGTGTGGTCTGGTCAACATAACCTGTTATCTGATAACGGCTGGGGGCTCTGATTATCCCCAGATCACTGTTAACCGTTGCGACACCTGCAAATATCAATACTCTCTGTTAATGGCTGGATCTGTAAACATGATTGCTAATTGCCTCGTTAGCGGTTAACGGTCCGACCACGCTCGCTTTGCACAAAGTCTGTCATACAGATTAGGCGTTAATCTGTATAATCTATAAGAGAAAATGTGTCTGTCTGTCTGTCTGTCTGTCTGTTCAAGGTTGAATGCCAGACGCTTGGAGGTGGCCTTAGGCAACTTTCACACATGAGGCATGTGGGGGTTGGGAGTGTCATAGGCTAGTCGGGTTAGGTGCTAGTGCCACACTTTAAGAAATATCGGCATCTCACCCCTACCCCCCTCCTCCCTCTCCATCCGGTGAGATAAATTCAAGTCTGAAATACTGGTTGTGTTGTCCGTAGACTTGTAGAATCGAGCTATTAGCTCTTGGACCCCGCCTTTCTAACTAATCTATTTTTCCTCTATTATATCTATTACGTATATTTCTCTCTGTCACTAATACACATCCCAGGAAGCAGCCCGTAGCAGCTGTCTAACTCCCAGGTACCTATTTACTGCTAGGGGGAACAGATGCATCAGGATGAAAGAAACATTGTCCATTTGTTTCCGACTCCGCTGGGACTCGAACCCGGGCCATTAGGACTACGACCCCCCGAGCGCTGTCCACTCAGTCGCCAGGCCCCCTCCCTCCAATCATGTACTCACCTAGTTGTGCTTGTGGGGGGGTTGAGGTCTGGCTCTTTGGTCAAGTGTGTGTGTGTGTGTGTGTGTGTGTGTGTGTGTGTGTGTGTGTGTGTGTGTGTGTGTGTGTGTGTGTGTGTGTGTGTGTGTGTTGCTGCACGTGAGGGCCTCCAGTTTGGCTTCCAGAACGGTACGTGTATTAATAATTACGTACCACCTTACCTGGTACTGTGAAGGAAGATGTCTTCGTGAAGGGAACGGAGGTCACTAAGAGTGTATAATCCCCTGGGCTGGGACACTGAGCGTGGGATCCCATCCCAGAGTGTGGACCAGTCTGGGACACACTCAACAAAGGCCCGGTACACCACTCTCCCGTCAACAGGCTCAGCTGGGTGTGGCGAGACTGGAGGAACCGCCATCAAATCCTCTATTTTCCCCTCTCTGTAAAATATTAGAATTTATTAGAGGAGAAGCGAGCCAAACGTGTTCTTGTGCGGTGCGAGGATCTCTAACTGGGTCAGCGGTGTATAAAGCTCTGCATATATTACAGTAATGCCTCAAGTGTAAACATTAGGAGTTATTTATATATATATCTCTTCGACGAGTCGTCCTCCGGCGTCCAAACGTCGACTTCTTGGTACACTCTGAGATGTACTCGGGTATGAATTGTATGATCCATTTAATGTTTATAGTAAATTGTTTAACGTAGTGAAGTTGGAGTATTGATACAGAGGGGTCAGTGAGGGGCTGCCTGGGGCTGGCGACGGCTTGGCGCTACCAGCCGCTGGCTGCTCGCTCATTGGTGGAGGCAGGAGCCAGTCTCGGGGGAGGATGAGGGGTGCTTTGCTCCCTCTGGCTGACCAATGGCCTCGTTCACTCCACCACTCCTCCTGTTCCTCTCATATACGTTCATCAACAATATATTTAACTGAAATATTTGTTAAGGTCTCTCATGTGTAGGCCTGGTCGAGGACCGGGCCATGGGGACGCTAAGCCCCGAAATCATCTCAAGATGTGTTCGGAAGAGAAGGATGGGGTGGAGGGATATGAATGTGTAGTTTATCTGCAGTTGTTACCCACTACAGTCCGGTTGGTCCGGCACTTCTTGAAGAAACTTCTTGAAGATGTCCACATTTGTTCCAGCAATATTTCTAATGTTTGCTGGGAGGGTGTTGAACAGCTGTGGACCTCTGATGTTCAGAGGGTTCAATTCGATGATGTTCAATTCTTCCTCTGTGGTCTGATACCGTTATATATATATATATATATATATATATATATATATATATATATATATATATATATATATATATATATATATATATATATATATATATATATGTCGTACCTAGTAGCCAAAACACTTCTCGGCCTACTATGCAAGGCCTGATTTGCCTAATAGGCCGAGTGATTTTATTTATTTCAAAAAATGATTTCCAATTGGTTTATTTCAATTATTATTATTATATTATATCAATGAATATGAGAAACTGTTATTTTTCCCTCTAAATGTCTTTTCTTTCTCTTGCAGGTATGTAGCGACCTTGGGCGTCGTGTTGAGGGTGGCGGAGACCTGGAGCTGGAGCCAGGCTTCGCCAGAAAGGTTATGTAACAAAGGACATACATTGTCAGTGGTTTCGGAGGCGTAGTTAGCTTCCCGTCAGGCCAACCCGTTCTCCTAATACAACGTCGTATTTTGACGTATAGTGAAGGTGTGCTCATCTGAAGGTGTGTTCACGTGTGGCTCATCTGATGGTGTGTTCACGTGTGGCTCATCTGATGGTGTGTTCACGTGTGGCTCATCTGATGGTGTGTTCACGTGTGGCTCATCTGATGGTGTGTTCACGTGTGGCTCATCTGATGGTGTGTTCACGTGTGGCTCATCTGATGGTGTGCTCATCAGATGAACCCACTCTGAGGTGTCAGACTTGAGATTAAAGTCTCGGGGGATTATGACTGGACGAATTACACTAATTGCCTCCACTCCCCCCCCCCCACAACTAACATATGTGTGCTACGGGAACACTCTGGTGTACATTACTGTGTGGCAGGTGTTGGGGCTCCTCTTGGGGGCGCCTGCAGTCCGCCTAAACATGGCGGTTCAATTATATATTTATTGACTTTTTGAATCCTTTAGAATTTCGGAGTATGCTCTTTCAGATAATGCTATACACGGGCTTGAGTTTATACACAGAGACGGCAGTGTAGTGAGGGAGTGACGGCAGTGTAGTGAGGGAGTGACGGCAGTGTAGTGAGGGAGTGACGGCAGTGTAGCGAGGGAGAGACGGCAGTGTAGCGAGGGAGAGACGGCAGTGTAGCGAGGGAGTGACGGCAGTGTAGTGAGGGAGAGACGGCAGTGTAGTGAGGGAGAGACGGCAGTGTAGTGAGGGAGTGACGGCAGTGTAGTGAGGGAGTGACGGCAGTGTAGTGAGGGAGTGACGGCAGTGTAGTGAGGGAGTGACGGCAGTGTAGTGAGGGAGTGACGGCAGTGTAGTGAGGGAGTGACGGCAGTGTAGTGAGGGAGAGACGGCAGTGTAGCGAGGGAGAGACGGCAGTGTAGTGAGGGAGAGACGGCAGTGTAGCGAGGGAGTGACGGCAGTGTAGTGAGGGAGAGACGGCAGTGTAGTGAGGGAGAGACGGCAGTGTAGCGAGGGAGTGACGGCAGTGTAGTGAGGGAGTGACGGCAGTGTAGCGAGGGAGAGACGGCAGTGTAGCGAGGGAGAGACGGCAGTGTAGTGAGGGAGTGACGGCAGTGTAGCGAGGGAGAGACGGCAGTGTAGCGAGGGAGAGACGGCAGTGTAGTGAGGGAGAGACGGCAGTGTAGTGAGGGAGAGACGGCAGTGTAGCGAGGGAGAGACGGCAGTGTAATGAGAGAGAAGTGAGAGAAAGTGAGGTATAGAAAATGCTCAGCTTATTGAGATATTAATAAATTGCCACTATAAAAATAATTGAGTTAAATCTTCACTCCGAACGCCAGCTTTTGGTCCCGGCGGCGGTAGACGATACAGTCAGCTCATATAGGCCCCTCTGCTGGGCAAAAGGATAGCAGACAGACTATCCTCTCATGATTCTTGTTGCTCTGTGAGCTGTATATATAATCTTCCCATCCGCTATGACTCCTGTTACTATAGTTCAGGTGAGGTTAAAAACGCTATCCAAATGTTTTAAGTTTATTGAGCTCATTAATCTCGCTGTGATCTCGCCACACAAGTTACCTGTCAAAATAAAATGAGCTATAAATCCCCCGTTTCTCATGTGAATATAATTTGTGGAGAATATATTATACTCAGCTACGGAGAACGCTGAAATCAGCTGGTTTTCGGTGTAATTAATTCGTGTTTCGCTTAGAGATGTGAATATTCCCAGCAATTATGTAGGAAGTTCTTCTCGTTTTAGTAAGTGAGAGAGAGAGAGTGAGAGAGAGAGAGAGAGAGAGAGAGAGAGAGAGAGAGAGAGAGAGAGAGAGAGAGAGAGAGAGAGAGAGAGAGAGAGAGAGAGAGGTGGGGGGGAAGAGGGAGAGAAAAGCTAAATATATCATTGGTAAAACATCGACAGTTAACTTTGTTTAAGTTTAGTTTAACACATTTATGTTTATCACTTGGCGCAAGAGACACTAACTCCCCCACTCTGCCCCGTCGTCTGTCAGTATAATATAGCCCAACCGCATCCGTGGTAGGATACAGACCCAGGTATTGTGTCAGTGTAGGATACTGCATCTCCAACGCTTTAATACATTTGTCTGCATTAAACATGCCGGAAGAGCTGGTACCGCGGGCTTGGAGGCGCCCCGGCGGGCAGCGCGCCAAGCCTGCAATGCATGGGCCAATCACACAGCGTCTCCATGCTTATTGGCGACGCAGCAACCAATCACAGCCGTCCCGTCTCTGATACACCACCGCAACAAGTCATGGAATTACTGCGTCTTGCTGCTGGAGTCGGAACCAGTCATTGGCTTCTGGAGGATATATGTTTACGGGGTAACTAGTCACTGAAAACGGTTGTTTTGGAACGAAGGGGGTGATTTGGTTACTAGTTATTGATATCGGTGTGATATCAACCTCCCAGATCTTTCTCTCTATTTGACTCTTGCAGGATATCACCTCCCAGATGGTATCTTGTGTTCGGCCTTCTGCTCCCTTCGCCGAATTTCATCACTTTTCACTTTCCTGAGTTGAACTTTAGTAGCCATTTTCTAGGCTATTCCTCCAGTTTGATCAGGTCGTCCTGTAGTTTCTGTCTATCTTTATCCGTGTTGATTCTTCTCATAATTTTTGCATCATCAGCAAACATTGAGAGGAATGAGTCTATACTCTCTGCAAGGTCGTTCACAAATATTAGAAACAGGACGGGTCCCAGTTACACGCCTGACGTCCGCCCCAACCCACTAGGAATTTGGGGACACCAAGTTGGTACGACGAGCAAGCACAGAACAGGGTGTGGCACAGACAGGGTGTGGAGCTTGCAGGGTGTACTCACCTAGTTGTGCTTGCGGGGGTTGAGCTCTGGCTCTTTGGTCCCGCCTCTCAACTGTCAATCAACAGGTGTACAGGTTCCTGAGCCTACTGGGCCGTATCATATCTACATTTGAAACCGTGTATGGAGTCAGCCTCTACCACATCACTGCCTAATGCATTCCATCTGTTAACTACTCTGACACTGAAAAAGTTCTTTCTAAGTTTTGTGCGTGCGTGCGTGCGCGTGTGCGAACAGTTTTCCCCGAATACGAGAAGCACTTCTTGGACTGTCAGAACATTGTTAGTGTGGCATTACATCTTCGTCTTGTACATTATTGGGTATTGTTGTCTTGACTCCCTCGGGGGGTCCCGGTCATTGTTCACAGGCCAGGCTTCACTAATTACCTTGTTTGATTCCACTATTAATTAATGAGGTATTTCCATTCTTTGTTTCGCTAGGTAGTTGAGTAGTTTATTTTTTTACATTTACGGAGTTTTTTTTTAGCGTGCACTCGAGTGAACTGTTACATTGTTCTTGGAGACGATCCTTGTTCACTCCTTAAGTCATTCCTTGGACTGACTTAATACTTGAGGCGACTCGAGGTCCTCTCCCAGCTAGGTCAGGGCGCTTCAGAGGAAGTCTCTGACTGACGTCCGTGGATGGCAGGAGACCTTGAGGGGAAAATGTCTGCAGAAGGAGGTGGTTTTGGAAGACATGGAGGAAGAGGAGTGCCTATTGACCAACATGGCACCGCGCAACAGACGACATCACAGGAGCACACTCGGTGCACCTCTGGACGGAACACCTGGTGTCTCTGGACGTCACCTGCAGCCTCCACACATTTAAGGGCGCGACTCCGGGGTCTGGGGCACCCGCTTCGTAAAACACCTAGGGGGAGATCAGCATCTTAAATTTGGCCGTTATTTCTAAGACTAGTAACCAAAGGCTGTACAACTTATATTTGGGATTGTATACGCTAATGCAATGGTTCCCAACCATTTATGTCTTCTTGCCCAATTTCCAGCCACTTTGTCACCCTTGGACTCCACCCCTACAGTCACGTTGTCACCTGTGGACCCTCTACAACGAAATATATCAAGCTAGCAATACTGACAGTGGTGATTGGTGAGACGTGATTGACGAGATATGTCAAGAGCCCCGTACTGTTGTTCCCAGTTACAACTGCGTGTACAGGAGACGTGCACTTCAACTCTTGAGTGGTTCTTATCTTGTTAGGTTACAGTACATAATATTAGGCCCGTGGACCCTTGAAATTCTTGCAGGGACTCCCGGGAGGGAAGCATGGCGCTGTAGGGGATTACAGTGGGGGGGATTAACCACTCGCGCGCTTGTGGATTAGTTCCGTCTTTTGGATGATGAGGTGAATCCATACTCGTGGGCTTGGGCGCCGTCATGGTGGATTACTGACGTGGCTCTCGCCCAAGGGGCGGTCCACCCTGCGTTCCCTGCCCTACCGCCCTGGCTCGCGTTGACCTGATGGGGAGGAAAATCCCTTTCCAGCCCCGCTGGGTGGTCGCATCCACCCGCCTCTCCCATTACCCTCCCATCCTGCTGTGTGTGGGACGGGAGGGGGCGGGGGGGGGGGGTAGGGGGGCAGGGGGGAGAATTAGTATCCAGAAATAGAAAATGGATTTTATCTTGGCTGTCATAACCTTTAGTCTGATCAGTTTGTGAGTGAGCGGTTTTGGTCATTTCTCCACGACACCCTCCTGCCCACCTCCTGCCCACCTCCTGCCCACCTCCTGCCCACCTCCTGCCCACCTCACCAACACACAAGGTGTCACACGGGGCTCCCAGATCGATGCCCCCCCGCTTGGCCCGGACGGAACAGTTTGGCCGCTCGTTCCACCCACAATGCGCACAATTAATGAGGTTGTTTTGGCGCGAAGTTGGGGATCAGAACCTACGGTCTCTTAACAATGTAAACATCTGGTAACTGATGGGCTCCCGGCACTAATTGCTATGGCACTCAGTTGCCGGCACTGCACCAGCACTGATGTAGTTAACTCTACACTAATGTTACACTTGAGGGTGTCAGCATGTAATTAACTTACAGGTGAATATTATACAACGTATATTTTCTCTCAGAAGGTGTAAGATACTGGTAGATCCATCGGCATCTGCCACCTCCAAGATGAATGCCATCGTGAATAATGAAAATCTAAGGGTTAAGGAGGGGGGGGGGGGCGCCTGATAGCTGGGTGGACAGCGCTTCGGATTCGTAGTCCTGAGGTTCCGGGTTCGATCCCCAGTGGAGGCGGAGACAAATGGGCAAAATGTTTCTTTCACCCCTAATGCCCCGCCCCCCCCTGTTACCTAGCAGTAAATAGGTACCTGGGAGTTAAGACAGCTGTTACGGGCTGCTTCCTGGGGGTGGAGGCCTGGTCGAGGACCGGGCCCCGGGGACACTAAGCCCCGAAATCATCTCAAGATAATCTCAAGATAAGAAGGGAGCGTTGAGAGGGAGATGGTGGAAGGAGGTCATGAAGAAAAGAGAGGTGGAGGGAGGGGGGGTTGTTAGAGCCCCGGGGAGGGGGAGCCAGAGCCCCGGGGAGGGAGAGGGGGGCCAGATCCCCGGGAAGGGGGGCCAGAGCCCCGGGGAAAGGGGGGGGGAGCAAGACAAGCGAGTGCCATTGTTCACGACTTCTGTCTCTTCCTGAAAATATGTAAAAACTTTCTTTAGTGTCGACTGGAAAGGGGGGGGGGAGGGGAGAGAAGTCGGGGGGTCGACGACACGTCGACAAGAGCGCCAAAACTTGTGGCTGAGACATACTGCCCCAGCGAGCAGGACTCTATACCTTTCCATGGCACTCCTGGCACTCTTCCTGCTCGTCTGGTGTTCACGTCCCCGTGTTCCCCTTCACGGCTCTTTACGACCACCTGCCAAGGTGTGTCGGGCCGAAACCACCTCACGCTAATTGAAGTGTCATCTCCAGGTTATCTCGCTTTCTCCAGAGGCGCGCCCCTCGCCGTCTTGGGAGACGAGGGCTGCTACGGGTCCCTCCTGCTAACTACCCTCCGATTAATTGGACGCAGGGATCCTGGTGGGACGCTCAACATGGCTTCTCGTGGATGATGTGGTCGATGTTGCCTAACGCATGAGGTATCCTGGTACACAAGCGTATTGGAGAAAATCAAACCCAGGCCATACCCTGGCCATACCCTGGCCATACCCTGGCCACACCAGGCCATACCTTGGCTACACCCAGGCCATACCCTGGCCATACCCTGGTCATACCTTGGCTAAACCCAGGCCATACCTAGGCCATACCATGTTTTATCAGCTTTGGCATGTTGATGTTAGATGGTAAAACATGCAAATCTCGTCTTTATATACTGGTTTTATTTTGTGTCATTTGCAGTCTGTCAGTTGCTTGTGTATGTATGTATGTATGTATGTATGTATGTATGTATGTATGTATGTATGTATGTATGTATGTATGTATGTATGTATGTATGTATATACATGATATGTGGAAGCTGGTCAGAACTACGTATCAACTTTGTAAACGCACATTAATGACATTACGTAAAAATACACCTCGAACACTGTTTATGCAGGACAGACGTAAATCTGTGTATTTGTGTATCTATGTATGTAGGTTAGATTAGCATTGTAAAAGCACTACAATCACCTTCTGTGGTTGATTGTTCAATAAATCACTGAACTATATGTTTTAACAGATCACTCACCCTGTCCATGGAGGACAGAAGAACATGTAAACATGCTGGTTAGCACTGTAAATGTCTGGCCACGTCTGCGGTAGAAAATAATAATAATACACAAGTTGCTTGTTTGTCTTTAAAAGCCACGTGAGTGTGTGCAGAAGTTAAGGCCAGCAGAGTTAACAGATGTGGCAGCGGACGGTGCCTACAAGGGTGCCATCAGCGCCACCCAACACCAAGCCAAGATTGAAAGTTTGAGACGTGATCTGATTCTCGAGAAATGTTTCCCCGCAGTCTAGAATATCAGACGGGGGAGGCGTCTCCGGGGTTTGGCCAAGTCCAGAGCTTTTCTGTGGACAGGTGGCGGGCGAGTCCTTGAGCGGGTGATCAGGTGGCTCAAGTCCACGAAGGCCTGAAGGTGGCGCTCCTCAGAAGGGTGTGTAGGTGTGGTTACAACGACGGGAGTTTAGTTCTTGCGTTGAGATAAGTGAGGGGGTGAGAGGGAGAGAGTGAGAGGTAGAGAAGGGTGAAAGGAAGAAAGAAATGAGAGATGAAAGGACATAAGGACAGTTTGGCAGAGGAATCGGGAAGAATAAATGGCAGAAGCCTGGCAGAAGATGGCTTTTCTGTGGCAGTTTGGCAGAAGATGGCTTTTCTGTGGCAGTTTGGCAGAAGATGTACTCTCTCTGTCGGGGTTCACCAATCTCCCAGTTGCATCTGTAACCTAGACGTAGTCTATATAACCAAACTTCTATTTCCCTTTGGATTCCTTTGGGGATATTTAACCTTTCTAATTTGGTAGCCTGAAATGGAGAAGTGGGGGATATTATCATATATACATGCAAGATACCGTAAGGTCAGGTCCCGAATTTGCACGTTCAAATTAACTTGGTGTAGCGAGTGTTGAACAGACCCAGGGAATAGCGGAGGTGTGAACACGCTGTGAACATCAGAAACACGCGGCTTTTCAACCGCCTTCCAGAAAGCATTACTCGCGACAAATGTTGTTTTCGAGAAGAACTTGGACAAGTTCCTTCAGAAAGTGCCACACCAGCAGAGTTGTGATGGCTATGTGGGCCTCCGGGCCTCACCCAGCAACACCTCTACCAATGAACTTATCTTCATAACAAACCTGTCTTCCCCCCCCCTCCCCCCAATCGAGCTACAGGAAGAATCATGAACAGAAGGCACAGTGCCGGGAAGACTGTGGCACAGTGCCGGGAAGACTGTGGCACAGTGCCGGGATGACTGTGGCACAGTGCCGGGAAGACTGTGACACAGTGCCGGGAAGACTGTGACACAGTGCCGGGAAGACTGTGGCACTGTCGGGACCTCCAGAAGTGGAAGGACTGATCCAGCCACAGGTAAACCACACGAGGTTAACAGCAGGTGACTGATGAAGTGACTGGCAAGAAAGAGGTGTGTCACAGTAGGGGTGTCACAGTAGGTGTGACACAGTAGGTGTGACACAGTAGGTGTGACACAGTAGGTGTGTCACAGTAGGTGTGACACAGTAGGTGTGACACAGTAGGGGTGTCACAGTAGGTGTGACACAGTAGGTGTGACACAGTAGGTGTGACACAGTAGGTGTGTCACAGTAGGTGTGACACAGTAGGTGTGACACAGTAGGTGTGACACAGTAGGTGTGACACAGTAGGTATGACACAGTAGGTGTGTCACAGTAGGTGTGACACAGTAGGTGTGACACAGTAGGTGTGACACAGTAGGTGTGACACAGTAGGTGTGACACAGTAGGTGTGTCACAGTAGGTGTGACACAGTAGGTGTGACACAGTAGGTGTGACACAGTAGGTGTGACACAGTAGGTGTGACACAGTAGGTGTGTCACAGTAGGTGTGACACAGTAGGTGTGACACAGTAGGTGTGACACAGTAGGTGTGTCACAGTAGGTGTGACACAGTAGGTGTGACACAGTAGGTGTGACACAGTAGGTGTGTCACAGTAGGTGTGACACAGTAGGGGTGTCACAGTAGGTGTGACACAGTAGGTGTGACACAGTAGGTGTGACACAGTAGGTGTGACACAGTAGGGGTGACACAGTAGGTGTGTCACAGTAGGTGTGACACAGTAGGTGTGACACAGTAGGTGTGACACAGTAGCTGTGACACAGTAGGTGTGACACAGTAGGTGTGTCACAGTAGGTGTGACACAGTAGGGGTGTCACAGTAGGTGTGACACAGTATGTGTGACACAGTAGGTGTGACACAGTAGGTGTGACACAGTAGGTGTGACACAGTAGGTGTGACACAGTAGGTGTGTCACAGTAGGTGTGACACAGTAGGTGTGTCACAGTAGGTGTGAGACAGTAGGTGTGACACAGTAGGTGTGACACAGTAGGTGTGTCACAGTAGGTGTGAGACAGTAGGTGTGACACAGTAGGTGTGACACAGTAGCTGTGACACAGTAGGGGTGACGCCTCGGCCAGCAGGCCTGTGTAAGTCTCCAATCTCATTCCACTCACAACCTAATCCTGTCGTCGGATCACCTTCTCAACCCAGCCAGGCCTCCAGGTGGCACTTACCGCCCTCCCCCCCCCCCATGTGGCACTTACCTCCTCCCCCCCCCGGTGGCACTTACCGCCGCCCCCCAAGGTGGCACCTACCGGGCCACTCACCCGACAATTACCAATAACCAATCAGTTTGGTGAGGTCCCCGTGGAGGCCGAAGGTACACTGCTGGGACCAGTAGAGGACCAATAAAAAACGCCCTTTATTGCCTGCTTGCAGTATTGGCGTCTCGCTCTAGCTCCCGAAGGAGGGGGGGGGAGACTATAGAGCGTTGCAGGCGACCTCTGGTGTTGCTTGCCTCGGGGGGAGAGAGGCACTAGTTGTTCTCATGGTCCTTGTCCAACTCCTGACCCTTCTGTACACCCTGCTGCCTTTCCGGCTCTGTGTGTTTATTGCTGGCCCCCCATGCACGTGGCAGGCACGGGGGGGGGGGGTCACGTGCTTTTAAGTTGTGCCTTGGTTTGTGTGTGTGTGTGTGTGTGTGTGTGTGTGTGTGTGTGTGTGTGTGTGTGTGTGTGTGTGTGTGTGTGTGTGTGTGTGTGTGTGTGTGTGTGCAGCGCACGAGGCAGATGTGAGTGTTGCCCTGTGTTACGGGGTCCTTGGAATGGGAATGGTGGTTCTTGAAGACACTGTAGTTCATCCGGGAAGCCTGCAGTAATGTTTTGTATCTTGCATAATGATTATTTCCCGAAGTGTGGGAAGATCTTGTCTCGTGCGCTGTCGGCTATTGAGTGCATGTGCAAGTGTTCATGCCTGTCGGCGCACAGTGGGCCGCGGTGCTCATGTAAAGGGCGGTGTCTTACCGGTCTCAAGTCCCACTAATGTTTTCCGAGTCAGGTCTGAAGGAGGTCTTGACGCGACCAACTCCTTTCCTGACGGAGTCGAGCTTCGGGGTGTGATGTCGTTGGGCGCCTCTCCACCTACAGAAGCTTCCTGTGGTGTGGTGGTGAGCCCGCCTCCGCCGTCACAAGCGGGACGACCTGGGTTGGAGCCCCGAGAAAGGCGGTATTGTGAATAACTTGCCTACAATCTTCGCCTCTGTGAACCCAGCAGTAATTGTCTACAGCCCTTGCCTCGTGTCGTCCGTTTTTAAACTTTTGAAGAGTTGGAGATGGGGGGGTGAGGGTGTGAGGGGGGGGGAGGAGAGGTGAGGGGAAGGGGGGGGGGGTGAGGGAGGGGGGAATGGGGGAGAGGCAAGAGCCCCATAATGGCCTCCTGAACCGTCTACCAGCCACGTGAGACATGTCGCTCAGTCCCCCCACCCCCCCTCTCGGTGGGGAGCTGTCAGAATGTCAGTGTTAAGTGTTAAGTGGTGTAGTGTTAAGTGGCCTTGAGGGGTGACCCCAGAATGTATTATCCAGGGTTAGATGGGATGAGTGACACCTGCCCCCTTCTTTAAGTCTTCGTCTGATGGCGTTTATTTGTTCCGCTCAAGTGATAGCAGTTGTTAGCTAATATGTATAGAATTATAGATATATATAATGTAGATAATGCGGGCTGCACTTCAGACAATAACAAGCGTGACCTTCCTTGACAAAGTAACTAGCGTGACCTTTACTCGACAAGAGTGCCAAGCAACTCGTTATCGCTGAGAGCGGCCGACACTGACGCACTCTTGACGCACAAGAGGAGCATCACTGATGGTGTGAGACCCGGGTGGGGAAGCCGGGTAGACTGATACTCTACCTGGGCTTCCCTGGTAGACACTGACAGTCTACAAGGCTGCCCTTGTAGACCCAGGATAACAAAGTCGCCAGCTTTGTTGAGATGAGTCTACAGTGAGAGGGAGGAGGCTTCCAGAGCGAGGCAGTAAAGGCTCTGAGGCAGGCTCAGGCTCTCAGGCTGCTCTCAGGCTGCTCTCAAGAGTGCATGTGAAGGTGAGGCGCCGAGTGTGACGACCAGATAGTGTCGAGGACTGGGTGAGGAGTGTCTGGTCGTGTCCCTGTGGTGGTGGACATGCTGTTTCTTGCCTGCTGCAGCTAATCCTTCCCCCTCCCCCTCCTCACTACCTACCTGTCCCTCACTCCTTCCTCCCTACCTACCTCTCTCCTTCTCTCACTTCTTCCTCCCTCCCTCCCTCAGTCCTCCCGGGCGTGACGCTGGACGCAGCTGTTCGCAGCTGTTCACAGCTGTAAATTCACTCGGCGGGCCACACTCCAAGGGACCTCGATCACATTTATCTGTAGGTGTTTATGTGGAAGTTTTTCACCCGTCGCAGGATGGACAAGAAGCACCCGCTCCACAAAGAAAGGTTTGGGTTCGAGTCCTGGCCAAGTTGGATTAACTAGGCCCCAATCCGTAACCCTCCGCCCCTGTTCACCCATCAGTAATTGGGTACCTGGTTGCCCACCGATTGGTGGGTTGTGTTCCAGGGGAAACTAGTGGGGTGAGGCATACGTTGAGGTGAAGTTCTGAGCTTGTTAACAGGAGTCGGCTGCTCCTGTACCCACCTGTGTGTTAAGCAAAATGACAGGACCGTCGAGCAAGCGAAGACATGTGGAACACATCGTGTAATGTGGAACACGATAAAAGAGACACGTATTAGTCACGGGAAGTTTGCAATGACTTGTTTAGCGTCATAAAGTGCCCCGGGAACCCAGGAGTGAGTGCCCCGGGCACCCAGGAGTGAGTGCCCCGGGCACCCAGGAGTGAGTGCCCCGGGCACCCAGGAGTGAGTGCCCTGGGCTAGAAGTGGCATGAGGTAACATAATACACACACACTATCCCCACACGCTCACACCAGCCCCATACACACACACGCACGCACACACATACCATCCTCTTCGTTCAAGTCTAATTACACAAGCGAACAGAGAATCCCTTATTTTTCATAGGATATAATCCTCCACCTGCGCTCTCTCCCCTCACAAACTCCAACCCTCATCTCTCTCTCTCTTTCTCTCTCTCTCTCTCTCTCTCTCTCTCTCTCTTCTCTCTCTCTCTCTCTCTTTCTCTCTCTCTCTCTCTCTCTCTCTCTCTCTCTCTCTCTCTCTCTCTCTCTCTCTCTCTCTTTCTCTCTCTCTCTCTCTCTCTCTCTCTCTCTCTCTCTCTCTCTCTCTCTCTCTCTCTCTCTCTCTCTCTCTCTCTCTCTCTCTCTCTCTCTCTCTCTCTCTCTGAGAGATGAAAAGCAGAGTAAAAAAAGAAAGAAAAAGTATTGGGTAAGGAACGGATAAAGAGTAATGTTTGGAGGGGGAAAGCTCGTGCTCTCTCTCGTGTGTACTCACCTAGTTGTGCTTGCGGGGGTTGAGCTCTGGCCCTTTGGTCCCGCCTTTCAACTGTCAGTCAACTGGTGTACAGATTCCTGAGCCTACTGGGCTCTATCATATCTACACTTGAAACTGTGTATAGAGTCAGCCTCCACCACATCACTGCCTAATGCATTCCATTTGTCAACCACTCTGACACTGAACAAATTCTTTCTAACGTCTCTGTGACTCATTTGGGCACTCAGTTTCCACCTGTGTCCCCTAGTGCGTGTGCCCCTTGTGTTAAATAGTCTGTCTTTATCTACCTTGTCAATTCCTCTGAGAATCTTGTATGTGGTGATCATGTCCCCCCTAGTCTTCTGTCTCCCAGTGGCGTGAGGCTTAATTCCCGTAGTCTCTCGTAGCTCATACCTCTCAGCTCGGGTACTAGTCTGGTGGCAAACCTTTGAACCTTTTCCAGTTTAGTCTTATCCTTAACTAGATATGGACTCCATGCTGGAGCTGCATACTCCAGGAATGGCCTGACATATGTGGTATACAAAGTTCTGAATGATTCCTTACACAAGTTTCTAAAGACCGTTCTTATGTTGGCCAACCGGGCATATGCTGCTGATGTTATCCTCTTGATATGGGCTTCAGGGGACAGGTCTGGCGTGATATCAATCCTCAAGTCCTCTGACTTGAAGTATTTCATCTCCCAAATGATACCTTGTATCTAGTCTCCTACTCCCTACACCTATCTTCATTACATTACATTTGCTCGTGTTAAACTCTAACAACCACTTGTTCTACCATTCCTGCGTGTGTGAGAGCGAGCTAATGAGTGCATGGGAGTGAGAGAACAACGGAGGTACATTACAGGAAGTCGTTCTCATCAACAACACCCATATTGGATTGATATCATGTCAGACCTATCTCCTGAAGCCCATATCAGTGTACACACCACACACACACACAACCACCGGGTTATGGGGGGACACCAGTTTACACACGACTCACAACTGAGAACGTTCGCACATTTCTCGGACTTCGTGAGTCCGACTTCGAAGACTTCGTGCTTCGCTGACCTCCTCTGTTCGAATCGCAACGCTGTTAAAGCTTCACCCACGTACTACAAAATACCAATGGTTGCCAATTGAGCCTAAACACCAAACTTACGCCTTTACATGTATAATATGGTAATATATATATATATATATATATATATATATATATATATATATATATATATATATATATAATATAATAATATGGTAATATATATATAATAATGTATCTAGGAATGAACGCAGCATGAGGGCGGATCGCAATACTGTGCTGCTCTAGAGTAGCGGTCGCAAAAATAAATGTATTTGTGAAGTTAAAGCAGACTTGAACCTTTAGAACCTGTTGCCTGTCTGTGTTGTTAGCCTTCGTGGTTTGTCTGCTTTCCGACCAGACAAATCAAAGGGCTCGTTTGACGAGCCTTGACTCGTTCTGACGAGACCAAACGAGTCAACCTTTTTCATGGTGAAAAGACAAGGGTTCCGACCTGGCCGCGAACAGTGTGGAGAACACTGCGGCGGTTTTTACAACTCAAGGCGCTCAGCCGTCTATGGCTTTACTGCGGCTGTGCCATTCTCAAGGACCTCGCTCCGACATTTATCCCTTCAGTGACTCACGTTTGGGACGTGTTCTCACAAGGAGGAGATATCCGATAAATCGACGTCCAATCATGTGACGGTTTGACCACCGGAGCTTAACTCTTGCCCCGCATATCCAGCTCCTGTCTTGACCTGTTATCTCGCGTGTGTGATGTGCTCATCCTGGCCTACCGCCTCCTCATAACTCCTTCTCCTTCTAGAGCCTGTATGAAGGTAGCCTCACACTTAATCCAGTACACGTCTATTAAAACTGTCTTAACATAGATAGTTTTAGCCTGGCCTCGGGCCGGGCTTGGGGAGTAGAAGAACTCCCAGAACCCCATCAAGCAGAGCAGGTTTCTAAATTAATTGCTTTATTCGCTTGCACGGGAATACTAATATTAATCCTTTTGAAACCTTGGTTCCGTTACGAAAATGTGTGTGTGAACATAGACAGACATAGACTGACACAAAGAATGTTAGAGTGAGGAAACGTGAAAGCAATTAATCTTAGACTAAGACAGAAGACAGTGTCTTCTGCGTCTAAGACTAAGACCCAGACAGAACAAGAAGCTATTAAGAGGGAGAGAAATGGGAGGTCTTTGTGTAATTCATCATTCCAGTCATACTGCCAAGGTGAAGGGAATGTTTATTTCTACGGAAATATGGATGACAATTTATAATTTATCATATTTGACCGACTGAAACACTGGGCCGTGGGGGGGAGGCTGGTAGACAGGTTTGCCCCGGTAGACAGGTGGGCCCCTGTAGACGGGTGGGCCCCTGTAGATGGGTGGGCCCCTGTAGACGGGTGGGCCCCTGTAGACGGGTGGGACCCGGTAGAAAGGTGGGCCCATGTAGACAGGTAGGCCCCGATAGAGCCGTGGGCCCCTGTAGACAGGTGGGCCCCGGTAGACAGATGGGCCCCGTGTAAATTGCAGATACAACCAATATAGACCCCTGCTCACGGCGCCTGCTCCAGAGAAGACTATATATATTGGAGGAGTTCCCCTTCCCGGGGTCTGCTACTCCAGGGCGCGCGCCTCCGCCCTGGAATGTGGAGAATGGCGACCCTCTCTAATATCGAGACCCGATAAAGGCCCCGAAAATGTAGTTATGACGATGAACTTTTGTTTTAGAAATATATAGAGAGTTCCTTGTATTATTATATAGGGATGTAAGTTTCACTGAGAATTTATGAGTTGAGCAGTTGTAGAACTTGCTTGTGAGTTAAGGCGCCCTGATGAGTCACTTGATTATGAGTAGCTTGTTAGAGTAGTTGGGGGTGAAACGCTATTCTTTCAGGTTAATTCCTTGTCGTGGGTCTTGTCCTTTTCTCTCTCTCTCTCTCTCTCTCTCTCTCTCTCTCTCTCTCTCTCTCTCTCTCTCGCTCTCGCTCTCGCTCTCGCTCTCGCTCTCGCTCTCTCTCTCTCTCTCTCTCTCTCTCTCTCTCTCTCTCTCTCTCTCTCTCTCTCTCTCTCTCTCTCTCTCTCTCTCTCTCTCTCTCTCTCTCTCTCTCTCTCTCTCTCTCTCTCTCTCTCCTTCCCTCCCTGCTCCAAGTCCTGGGGCTATCAGCGTCCCTCACCATCTCTTTCATCCTTTAAGATATCCCCCCCTCCTAAATAGCCCCCCCACTCCCCCTTTAGTGTTGCCGAGAGCTCTCTGGCACTTCCCCTTCGTCGCCTCCACCACACTACTGGCTCCTCGCCTTCACCCCTCTTCATCTTGATCATGTCTTAAGGTCCCCCTCCCTTCTCACCCCTCTCTCTCTCCTACAGAGGCACTCTGGCTCCTCCCCCCCCCCTGCCTTACTTTGTATAGACCCTACAGAGGTACTGTTCCCTTCTCCATTCTTAGAGAGGTCATTTACCTCTCTCTCTCTCTCTTACCCTACAGAGGTACTGTTCATGCCCATTCAACCTACCCTCATTTTTTTCAGTGTGTGTGTGTGTGTGTGTGTGTGTGTGTGTGTGTGTGTGTGTGTGTGTGTGTGTGTGTGTGTGTGTGTGTGTGTGTGTGTGTGTGTGTGTACTCACCTAGTTGTGGTTGCGGGGGGTTGAGCTCTGGCTCTTTGAGGTGAATGAGGGAAGGGAAGGGAAGGTATGTGGATAAAACTGAAGGTCCACACTCTGAAGCAGTATATTGTATGTGAGAGGGTGGCCTCGCTGGGGTAAGAGATCAAACGTGACCCCTTATGACCTCTTGGCTCGCCTGAGAGGGTCATACAAGGGGGGGGGTGGTAGCTCCGCCTCCAATTGCCATACCTCTAAGAGTTCATGCACTAATATCTTTTATCAGAGTGCGTGCCAGCCACGCCAGGGCTCATACTCCCTTTAACTTGATATTTTTGTGTGAGTAGATATGAGCACCACGTCGCCTGGAGGGTGATGTGAGACCATTACGCCACAGGTCTGTGCTTGTGAGCAGTCTTGCGAGGGTTTATGATCTCTGCAACGACACTCCGGGGCGTCTTGCAACCTCTGCAATATTGTTAGCATTTAGGATACGTCTCATATTTGATGTATGTCTTGACATACACACGAGTAAACTTAACATTATCTTTTTGGTTTGAATGTAAAGAAATACTAAGTCAAAGGATCTACTTAGGCTTAAATATGTACTGCTCTAAGGGGTGGACCTTTTGTAGCTTCCGGGGATCAACAGCCCCGCGGCCCGGTCTCCGACCAGGCTTCCCGGTTGGTCATCTGGTCAACCAGGCTGTTGGACGCGGCTGCTCGCAGCCTGACATATGAATTACAGCCTGGTTGATCAGGTATTCCTGTTGAGGTGGGCGGCCACGGTTACATCATATTACAAGACGTCCTGTAGCGTTACAGAAGATCTATCAGGAGAAAGCACCAAGCCATTACGACTATATAGCACTGGGAAGGGGTCAGGATAAGGATTTGGGATGGGACGGGGGGAAAGGCATGGTGGCCACAACCACTTGGACGGTCGGGGATTGAACGCCGACCTGCATGACGCGAAACCGTCGCTCTACCGTCCAGCCCAAGTGATTGTTAACCGTTGCGTTACAGAGTTTGAGCGCCAGCTCTGATTTAGATACAGCTACTGGGAACAAAAAGTTCCAAGTAGCACGGGCTATGGTGAGCCCGTAGTGGACTTACCTGGCACAGGAGCGGTGCTGTGACTGTGAGTAGAATGCTTGGTCATACAGGGTAGAACACCTGTTCCCAATACTAGAACACCTTTAATTACGATATTATGAAGAACACGGGAGCGGATAAAGTTATTACGAAACTCTAAATTATCTCAAGTGGGCAGGTGTGAAGGGCCTCCCTCGCTGCATATTCCACACATGGTATACACGTTGACATATAAGGAAGGTCGTATATTCCTTATACGAAATCAGAGTTGACATAAGGAATGCTGGTCGTTCCTTGGAGACTGCTGGCACAGGTACCGGCAGCCTAGCCTGGTCCCGGTAACTATCATCTTACTCTCGGCTAGACGTTTTGTATTGACCGGGAGCGTTCAATACAATATTATTGAGAGGTGTATTGTATTGACCCCTGCAGTTACCCCACGGGGGAGTACCTCCCGTTATCCCCCATGACCTGGCGGCCAGCGTCCGGGAACACAAAGTCTTTGGGTTCCTGGGTTTGGGTTCACCACTATGGCGCAGTCTGCTGGAAAGTTTTTTTTTTTTTTTTATTAAGATATGAGGTACATCTGCATTAGTGCAGCTACTGGTGGAAAGTGAAGGCGGCGGCCCCACAAACTCTACGGACATCTCCCATCGCGTTTCACTGTCTCATGAACTGTCAAAGTTTGTCAATGTCCGAGTAGACAGGAGCGCCGACTGCTTCACCAGCCAACGCTTCTTCAAGCACAGTTTTTCACTTGAAAAAACGCGTTTTTCCTCCCAGAATTAGACTTCTGACGTTTGACGTCATTTGATTACTAATTACGCGTTTCGCGAAATTCGTCAGATTCGTTATTATGTGCAAAAAATTGCAACAGCTATTCTTGCATGTCATACAGCGAAAGAGTTTGACACGTCGTACGGATTTTTTTTTGTGCGGTTGCAACGAGCACTTAGGCGAGTCCTGAGAGGCCGTGATGAATCCTTAACGTGTCCCCGACCTGTCGTGGCTGCCTGGCGGGCGCTGAGACATTCTCCCGGTGTAGGAATGTGTCCAGCAGGGCCCTGGGGAATGTGTCCAGCAGGGCCCTGGGGAATGTGTCCAGCAGGGCCCTGGGGAATGTGTCCAGCAGGGCCCTGGGGAATGTGTCCAGCAGGGCCCTGGGGAATGTGTCCTGCAGGGCCCTGGGGAATGTGTCCAGCAGGGCCCTGGGGAATGTGTCCAGCAAGGCCCTGGGGAATGTGTCCAGCAGGGCCCTGGGGAATGTGTCCAGCAGGGCCCTGGGGAATGTGTCCAGCAGGGCCCTGGGGAATGTGTCCTGCAGGGCCCTGGGGAATGTTGATTTATCCCACGGGGCTCCCGGTGGGTTGTGACGCCTCCCCTTACCTTGAGATTACCTTGAGGTTACCTTGAGGTGATTCCAGGGCTCAGCGACCCCGCGGCCTGGTCGTCGACCAGGCCGCCTCGTTGCTGTGACCAGGAGCATCCTGATATCTGGTGTTATGGTAGGCTGCTGTGATTGATATCTGGTGTTATGGTAGGCTGCTGTGATTGATATCTGGTGTTGTGGTAGGCTGTTGTGATTGATATCTGGTGTTATGGTAGGCTGTTGTGATTGATATCTGGTGTTGTGGTAGGCTGCTGTGATTGATATCTGGTGTTGTGGTAGGCTGTTGTGATTGATATCTGGTGTTATGGTAGGCTGTTGTGATTGATATCTGGTGTTGTGGTAGGCTGTTGTGATTGATATCTGGTGTTATGGTAGGCTGTTGTGATTGATATCTGGTGTTGTGGTAGGCTGTTGTGATTGATATCTGGTGTTGTGGTAGGCTATTGTGATTGATATCTGGTGTTGTGGTAGGCTGCTGTGATTGATATCTGGTGTTATGGTAGGCTGCTGTGATTGATATCTGGTGTTGTGGTAGGCTGTTGTGATTGATATCTGGTGTTATGGTAGGCTGTTGTGATTGATATCTGGTGTTGTGGTAGGCTGCTGTGATTGATATCTGGTGTTGTGGTAGGCTGTTGTGATTGATATCTGGTGTTATGGTAGGCTGTTGTGATTGATATCTGGTGTTGTGGTAGGCTGTTGTGATTGATATCTGGTGTTATGGTAGGCTGTTGTGATTGATATCTGGTGTTGTGGTAGGCTGTTGTGATTGATATCTGGTGTTGTGGTAGGCTATTGTGATTGATATCTGGTGTTGTGGTAGGCTGCTGTGATTGATATCTGGTGTTGTGGTAGGCTGTTGTGATTGATATCTGGTGTTGTGGTAGGCTATTGTGATTGATATCTGGTGTTGTGGTAGGCTATTGTGATTGATATCTGGTGTTGTGGTAGGCTGTTGTGAGTGATATCTGGTGTTGTGGTAGGCTATTGTGAGTGATATCTGGTGTTGTGGTAGGCTATTGTGAGTGATATCTGGTGTTGTGGTAGGCTGCTGTGAGTGATATCTGGTGTTGTGGTAGGCTATTGTGAGTGATATCTGGTGTTGTGGTAGGCTGCTGTGAGTGATATCTGGTGTTGTGGTAGGCTATTGTGAGTGATATCTGGTGTTGTGGTAGGCTGCTGTGAGTGATATCTGGTGTTGTGGTAGGCTATTGTGATTGATATCTGGTGTTGTGGTAGGCTGTTGTGGTTGATATCTGTACTCTAGTTTGTAACTTCCGGCCATCACTCACCCACCACTTCCTCTTACAGTTTTGCCTCCTCCTCCTCCTCCTCCTCCTCCCTGAAGCCCTGTATGCTAATTGTGCTACATGTATACTCTAAGAGGGAGCCAAGATTGTGCATGTGTTCTGAATACACTCTGCGACACGCTGAGAGAGAGAGAGAGAGGCCAAGGGTACTGCTGTTGGCACTCTTGCTCTCTCTCTCTCTTGTCAACTACTTTCACTTCTCTCCATAAACATTCGAGTACCACAGCGGACACACGTAGAGCGACACAGCGCTATGCTCGCTCTGAGCGATACACAGAGGAGGTATTCCCAGCTCAGTTCCAGCTGCTCGTAAAGTCTCGAACCAGGAGAGGCTCAGGGTAATGTAGGCACCATCTTCCGAGGTCGCAGTCGCCCGCTGGAACCAGTTCTCCCGCGACAAAAATAAGTGGGATAAAATTTGAGGTTGTCGTCTCGGGTTTTGTTTGGATTGAATGTTTCTGCACAACTTTGGGTTGAGAATTTCTGCGTAGGAATTGTTTTTAGGGTTCCTATAAGAGGACTGGGTTATTTATTGCTGTACGATATAGTCGTAGCTTTTCATGTACGAAATTAGGCTAAAGATTAATATATGAAATAATGTAGAGGTTATAGGAAATAGGTTTACGCTTACTATAGGATAGGCCAAAAATTAGGCTTCATATAGGGGAAAGATAACTGGTCACTTTAGATTAACTATTATTGTTCTCGGTTGTGTAACCAATTACAGTATGGGCTGCCCCCCCCCCCCCCACTCAAGGGTGGATTGTTCGTCCCAGGACGGTAATGTTGAGGGCGTCCCAGCTGGTCCCAGGACGCTTGCCGTGGTCCACCACCCACACAATAGCAGTGTGTATCGCTGCTCTAACACAAAGGCCTTCCTGTTAACAATGGAGTTAGCCACGCTCTATATTTCCGGGGAAAATATTGCAAATGTTGCAAATTCTTATTCCCTTCCTCTTCCTACTCCTCCTGCTTCTCTCCCTCTTCCTTTTGATCTGGCC